>NC_060072.1:77252196-77555227 GCF_922984935.1 Meles meles
CTTAACAGACACGTCACCAAAGAAAATACACAGATGGTAAATAAGCATCTGAAATGATGTTCCAATCAAATATCAGGGAAATGTGAATTAAAACAACAAGATAACACTACACACCTATTGGAATGGTCAAAATCTGGAACACCGACAGCACCAAATGCTAGCAAGGATGTGGAACAAGAGAAATTCTCATTCACTGTGGTGGAAATGCACAACGGTGCAGACACTCTGGTAGACAGCTTAGCAGTTTTTCACAAAACGAAACATACTCTTACCATGCGATCCAGCAGTGGTACTCCTTGGTATTTTACCCAAAGGAGTTGAAAACTATGTCCACATGAAAATCTACACAGGGATGTTTATAGCAGCTTTATTCATAACTGCCAAAACCTGGAAACACCCAAGATGCCTTTCGGTAGTGAATGGATCAACTCTAGTACATTCAGACAATGGCATATTATTCAGGGCTAAAAAGAAATAAACTACCAAGCCACGAAAAGACACGGAGAACTTAAATACATATTACTAAGTGAAAGAAATAAATCTAAAAAAGGCTACATACATACTTTACAATTCCAAATATATGGCATTCTGGAAAAGGCAAAATGATGGCAATAGAAATAAAAAAAAAATCAATGGTTGCTGATAGTCAAGGGGAGGTTGAACAGGCAGAACACAGAGGATTTTTAGGCAACAAAACTCCTCTATATGGTATTGCAATGATAGATATATGTCAATAGATATTTGTCCAGATTCATAGGATGTGAAACACCAAGAATGAACCCTAAGGTAAACTATTGGCTTTGGATGTTTACAGTATGTCACTGTGGGTTCATTGTTGGTAACAAATGTACCATTGGAGTGAGTGATGTTGTTAATGGGGGAAGCTCTGCCTATGTGGGGACAGAGGACATATGCAAAATCTCTGTTCCTTCCTCTCAATTTTGTTGTGAATCTAATATTCCTTTTAAAAGAAAGAAAAAGTCTTAAAAATGATACAGATTTATACGGAAGTGTTGAATCACTATATTGTACACCTGAAACTAACATTACACTATATGCTAACTAATGGAATTTAAAGAAAAACCTTAAAATTAAATAAAACAAGAAAAAGTGATGTGGATTTATATGTTAGAAAGAGCTCCAACACAGCAGTAAATTAAAAATTCAAGTCACAAAAATGTTCTAATATGATCTCGTTTATACAGAAGAGGAAAACAGAAATGTATGTGTATAGATTTATAGTAAACTTCTGGAGGATATTTGGAAAACTGCTAGAAGTGGTTGTTTCTGATAAGGGCAGGAGAATTTGGAGATACACTTCTGCATCATTGGATACTGTTACATGGAAGACAAATTTCCATAGTACATATGAAATTAAAAATAAACATATTCAGAAAAATATTCTTGGACCTCACTGTAAACAATCCAGAATACTTAGAAAGGGAATGCTTATTTAGAAATGTAGATGTTCTTTTTCATAACATAAATGCAGATTTCAAAATGTCCTGGCCAGTATTCTCAAAACTTGCTATAAGTCATTTGTATTATAGCTAAAGAACAAAGAAAAACTAATTAAAGAATGATTACTGAATTAATTCATTAAAATTCCAGAATCTCCTTTTCTCAAGATCAATGTCGTTGAGATTTTAGCATCATAAAAGAAATATGTAAGAGCTATAAATATTATAATTTCATGGGGCTTTGAATGTTTGTTAGAAAAAAGCAGGTTTGCAAATTATAGCCATAATTTAAAAAAACAGTTTGCTTCTGAACATGAGTGAAAGCAATAAAATAAAAAATTGATTCAAATATGCTTCCTCCTGATGCCAAGCAAGGATAAATTCCACAATACCTGATTTCCCAAGATTGGAGAGAGGACCTGTGGCTGATTGGCTAGTTGGGTGCCAGAGAAGGAAAGCTGCCATTCATTCCGTGTGTGAACTTGGACATGTGCAAGCACAGTGGGCGTCTGGGTCTTCAGCAGGAGTAGAGAGAGTTCAGAGACGGTGATGTAAAAATAAAGCAGATCTCAGGGTAGATGAAATGGGGTGCTCTTCCAAGCAAAGGTAAAGAATGTATGAGCGGAAAGGATCCCGGGTCGCCAGGAAAAGAAAGACAGACAAAGCTTCCATGACCCAAGAGAAGTCATTGTAGGTCCCCAGCTATTTTCCATGATCCGTGTCCTGCTTGCGACAGCACACTTCTGACAGAACTTCTAGGAGGTGTCAGAATTGCAAAGATATCCAAAAACCACACTAGTTAAGGATTTTCAGGGAACAAAAGGAATGCAAACACTAATAATCTCTGCCAGGCCAGGAAATAGCCAAACTGGATCAGAGACAGTAAATATCCAGTAAAACTCCCAGTGCTGTTTCAAAAGTAAGCAAGGACCTGCACTCCTTCCCTGAGATAATGCCCCCAAGACCCCCACGTGGCTTATACCAGCTCCAGGAGCATGTCCACAGACCCTTCCCCTGGTCTGCCAGTGACCACTGTAGCTCTCCACTACAGGAGGAGCACAAGCTTCATGAACATGACACAGAATGCATGCACAGGCATGTTTTCCAAGTTCCTGCACAACCTTATGTCAATCTTTACATGAGATGACAATGCTCCCCTTTCCGAATATTCATCCTAACCCTAAATAAAAAGAACCTAATCACCCCTGCTCAGGGAGTCACGGCTTTGGAAGTTATTCCCTGTGATCTCCATATTTGCTAGAAACAAAGTTTCCCTTGTGTGGCGAGTCCACCTGGTGTAGTCTCCACCTGTAACATACCAAGGACTGAACTCACATAAGTTTGTTACAAATGGATGCTAAGAACATTGTAAATCTTGAAATTTTTCAGTAGAACTGCAGTACAGGGTTTGTAAAGAAACCAGTGGGAATGATGCTACAGATAAGTATAGCACAGAAGCAGATAATCAGGGACCTTGACAAGCCATGCATATTAATTTAGTTGTTTTATCTTTTACTCCACTGCAGACCAGAACGGGAGCCACCAGCCACATGTGGTTGTGAGCCCTTAAAATGTGGCTAGCCCAAAGACAGATGTGCTGTAACTATAAAATAATGCATGCCAGATTTCAAGGAATTGTATGAAAAAATCTTTTAAATACCTCATTATTATTTTTTGAAGTGGTAATGTTTTGATATATTGGGCAAAATTAAAAATCTATAACTGAAATGAATTTCACCTGTCTTTGGTTTTTAATTGGCTACTAAATTTTTTTTTCTATTACGTATGTGTCTTATGTTATATTTCTACTTGATAATGCTGCTTTAGACAAGTTAGATGTTTAACAGAGGAGTGAAAGATGGGATTTGCATTTTAAAAGTATCCTCGTGGCAAAAGTGTGAAGAATGGTTTGTAGTAAAGCCAATTCCTCAGCTACTATAACAGTCCAAGGAGAAAAGATGAAGCTTATTAAAGCAAGAGTGCTGGAGACAAAATAACAGGACAGATTCAAGCCACGGGCTATTGAGAATGAAGGATCGAGAAGATAAGTTTTAAATTTCTTGTTCTGATGGTTGGGTTCTTGATAATTCCATTAACTCAGAGGATAATAACAGGGAGACCTAGGTTGGGTAAGAAGTTTAGAAAGAGAGCATTAATTCTATAATAGAATATGTCATGATGCTTGTGGGACCTGAAGTGTACATTTGCAGGACAAGAAGAAATATGCTGGAGTTCTGGGAAGAGCTCTGGACTGGAGACAGGGTCATGCGCTCATCAATGTACACCTGGAGGGTGATGGCACTGCTGGGAAACTGTCCTTTTTGAAAACAGTGCAGAATTCTGAGGGTGAGGAGACCGTTTGCCAAGAGATCAGGGAAAAGAAGCCAGAGGGATTAGAAGAGAACCAGGAAATACTGTCCCAAAGCTTAGCAGGTGGAAATCAAGCTGCAGAGAGGGGCCCGTTTATGGGATTTATCAGCCCCTCGTGGCTGAGTTACATGTGTTTTATGTCACACACTTCATTCTCGAGCAACCCTAGCAAATCCAATCATTTTCTCCATGTTACAGATGAGGACAACGAGAGGCATGGAAAGGTGAAGTACCCTACCTGAGGTCACAGAGAGCAACGGTGGCCAATAGGACTCGAACCCAGGCCACCTGGTAACAGGTCTTGTTAGTCAGAATCCTGGCTATTCAATGTATATGACCAGGTCATCTTTGCAACAACTACTAAGTGGGCTAAGGCAAGTTTGTATTATCAACCACAGGATGAAAATAAGATGAAGGAAAAAAGTGAAGCTATCAGCTTTGAGTCAGTTCTTCAGGGAATTGAGGGACTGACCAAGAGCCCAGGCCAATGCGCACAAATTCTGTGTGACCTTCCTCACCACCTTTGCTAGCTTTTATTTTATTTTTTTAAAAGATTTTATTTATTTATTTGAAGAGAGAAAGAGATCACACGTAAGCAGAGAGGCAGGCAGAGGGAGAGGGGGAAGCAGGCTCCCTGCTGAGCAGAGAGCCCAATGTGGGGCTCGATCCCAGAACCCTGAGATCATGACCTGAGCTGAAGGCAGATGCTTAACGAATGTGCTGCCCAGGTGCCCCAAAGATTTTTTTTTTAAATTTATTCATTTGACAGACCAGAAAGAGAGCACAAGCAGGGGGAGCAGCAGGTAGAGGCAGGGGGAGCAGCAGGCTCCCCACCTGAACAAGGAAGCCCAACACAAGGCTCGATCCTAGGACCCCGGGATCATGACCTGAGCTGAAGGCAGAGGCTTAACCCACTAAGCCACCCAGGTGTCCCTATTTCAACAGCTTTTAGAGTCAGACTACACCTGTCCTAGGCAGAGGCACCAGTAGAGGGTGGAGTCACCGCTCCAATCCCCCAGGCCCTTGCTGTAGGTATCAACTGGAATTAGGAGGCCCTGAGGTAAGAAAGCAGCAAGAGACAGCAGGGTAGCTATCCCTTTCAGCCTCGGGTCCTCTCTCCTCAATCCCTTCTTTTTTTTTCTTTTTTTTAAGATTTTTATTTATTTATTTGTCAGAGAGAGAGAGAGTGCGAGAGAGCGAGCGAGCACAGGCAGACAGAGTGGCAGGCAGAGGCAGAGGGCGAAGCAAGCTCCCTGCCGAGCAAGGAGCCCGATGTGGAACTGGATCCCAGGACACCGGGATCATGACCTGAGCCGAAGGCAGCCGCTCAACCGACTGAGCCACTCAGGCGTCCCTCCTCAATCCCTTCTTATCTCCATTCTCAGTCCTATCTTTTCTAAACCCCACATGGAAGCTTCTGGAGACTTGAGGGAAGCTAAGAGATGGATTCTTTACAGGATCTGTTGAAGCCAGGAAATTTGCTACAAGCCTTGTTGCCAGCTTGCCCCCGCCCCAGGCTCCATCAGCACCCTGCCTCAAAGAGAATTGACAGGACTTCTGGTAGGAAAGGTCCTTTTTCTCTTCACATGATTATCACAGCAAAGCCTTTTGTCATTATGTTTGGAATTGCCTGCTGGTCAGATTCATATCAGTCGTAACAAAAGGTGTACAGATGATTATTATTTAAAGAGCTCTGCTGAAGCCCTACTCCGGCTCAAAATGTATCTAGTCCACCCTTCCCATTCACCTAGTATAAACCTACAATTATTTTGTTAGATGTGTATTTGTTTACATTACCAAGCATCCTATTTGGAACTGCAAACGTTCCTGTGAATTCTGGTATTTGACTAGTTCACCCTAGACAAAAGAGATTGTTTGAAGGGGGGACAAGCAACAAATTGACAGTGTCGCAGGTACAATCTGTACCTAATGCCCAGGAGATGTAGGGGAGAGGGACAGAGCTGGAGTACCGGCACCTCAATCTAGAAAGGAAAGGTCTAGAAGAGGCACAAAAAGAAAAGAGAGTATGGAGGACTAACCAGGGTCACTACTATACAATTTTGCATGAGTTCCATCTTATCAGGAGGCTCTCCTCCAAGCCGGGACGTCTCACAACCGAGTTCTAAAGGGCCTGCTGAACCAAGTGGCTGGGAGTTGAATAATTTTAGACTGTCAGGGATCATAGGGCATGACAGACCAGAAGTAATGGAACTGAGATACTTGGCTGAGACAAGAGGGAAAAACAAAACAACAAAAAAACACCCTCAAGCTAGAAGTCTAGAAATTCATGCAAGGTTTAATCCTACTTCAAGGAAATTCTAGCTAAATTATTCCAAGGCTTTGCCTTCTTCAAAGGGTCAAGCATAGCACTTTGATTAGAAAAATAATAATAATACAGGGTTTATCACCCTTATTTAAGAAAACTGCAATCCAATCAGAGGCCTGGACCTAAATGTAAAAACAACTAGCCATAAGCTTGAAAGGCTAAGGGACTGTTGATTCACAGCTATGCTCCTTGCTCCCACATTCTGTCCTCTCTTCCCTCCACCCCAGGGCAATGAAAACTTGAACGGGAACTGCAGTACTGCACCCGTCTCTGCAGACTGTGGGACGACATTTCCAGGAGCGGGGCCACGGCATTTAGAAACCAAGCCCTCCTCCAACAGTCTGGAATTTAAAGAAGAATAGAAGCTCAGAGGCTCAGAGAGATTTCTGGGGAGAACAAAGCAAACGACAGAGTAAGTACACAAGTAAGTGGTAGAGATCACTATTTTAATGTTCTTACCAGTTAGATGCTCCCTAGGCCAGTTATCTGATTGTGTTAGGCACTCTGAATGGCTCACCCAGGCTTTCCCAGTTCTGTGCGCTCACAGTTTCCTTTTCTGAGGAGTTCATCAGGTTAGTCATATACTGCATTTACACCACACAAAAGAGAAAGACAGCAGGAACCCCAAGCACACAATTAAGGGAAGATGCTGCAGAGGTAACACATCTCGAATACTTCTGGGCTAATGTAAGGGAGACAGGAGGCCCTGGCAATGTTTACATTGCTGAAATGATAAGGCAGACCCAAGTGACACTACTGTTACCATGAAACTGCGCGCGTTGCTTGTTCAAAGGGCTTCTGATTTCTGGAGTTACGTGCCTTTGGTACTTTGTGTCTTAACAGTATTTTGCAAGATGCTAGGATGACTGGATATGTTTCCCTAAAAAAGTTTTCTATTTTGAAACAAAATATTAAATTGTAGACAATCTCTCTTACTCTATTTTGTTTAATTAATAAGTTTTTTTTTAAAGGGAGAAAAGGCAAAATTAGCATTTAAATTGTGCATTTGCTTCTTTATAATTTAACCAGACAATCATATTACCTGGGGCATTGGAATTCAAGAGAACACCATGAGCATTAAAATCATTCTCTATGCACATACAAAAAGGATGAACTCCATAGAGATTGCTAAAATACCTACAATAGCAAAAAGAAATATTATTTTTTTATGGCTTATTATCCTATCTCAATGAGATCCAAGAGCAGTCAATGACATGCCAAAATAAAAAAAATATATATGATATATAGCATGAGGTTAAAAGACAAACTGATGAAAACCTGAGTAGATATAAAATTTCAAACTTGCCTTTATAACCAGTTAAGTATAAACCAAATGGTATCTGAGAGTAAATTTGTAGCACCTTATAGAAATCATTATTATTCATGGTCTCTTTTTGTTTCAATAAACAGATTCCTGGCAGTAAGAATCTATATTCACACATTACCACTGACAATTGATTTCTGGAAAACATGCCATATTTCACAAAATTTATGCCATACTTAATGGATGGTTGATAATGTTCACCAAATCCATAGATAAAAGTAAATGGAAGAGAGGTCATCGTTTGTGCAAACTGGTTAAAAAAAAAAAAACAGGCCTCCAAGAGTTCTATCCCAGCTGTGCAGAGAGAGAAACAGAAAGACAGTGACTCACGGGTTTTAATAAGGCACTCTTTCTGCGACACCTGGGTGGCTCAGTCCGGAATCTGAGGGTTGTGGGAGGTCACGATAAGTCTTGAGACCAGGACCATCCGAATAGCCTAACAAAAGGCTTAGGACGGAAAAGTTCAGTAGCAACGAGAAAGGGTCTGTGCTATGTGTTGTGTGCTCGCCAACGTGACTTCCCACGTTTACTAGTTAGATGAGAGCAATTTGGTTGGGGTCATAAACACTTAACTGGTCCTTGCTGTTCCAGCACAGCTCAAAAAACACTCTCGAGTTTGTTGTTACTTCTTTGTAATTATTATCTGAAGACAAAGACCACTGGCCTTGGAAGATCTGCATTTAGACCTTGAGAAGTAGTTAATGGGGAAGCCTGGAGGGTTTAATGCATATGTAACAAATTCTTTCCTAATTAGCTAATGATGGACACTTCTTTGTAATTATTTCTGTTGGCTATATAATGCCTAGCTGCCCTGAATAAATTCGGCACTGTTGGACATCCTCCTCAGTGCTCCTCCTGCCCCCATCTCTTTCTCTCTTTAAACTTCTTTTCACCATCCTCTTACCCTCACGTTCCTGGTCGTGTTGTCACGCGGGCCACGACAGAGGGTCATGAGTTCAAGCCCAGTGCTAGGTGGGAAGATGATAGATAGATAGATAAGGCAGGCACTCTTTCTCCCTTAAATTCTAGTTTAAAAAAAAAAAAAAAAAAGTCCTGTAGAGTTAGCTTACAGGAGGGATGAGAAAACACACAGGATGTGAGGGTGTCTGAGGGTATTGTAAGTAATTCATGTTTATGGAGTATTCACTAAATTCTAGCCTTGTACCTAGGTGTAATATCTCAGGTATTTCATCTAATTCTCGCAATAAGCCCAGAGGAAAACACCATTATCCCATTTCATAAACAAAGAAACTGAGACTCAGAAGGGCTAATGTTCTATAACTTGCCTAAAATTACCGAAATAAAAGTGCCAGGATGCAATTTTGCCTGCTCAAAGTTTCGTGCAGCATTTCATCTGTTGAGATGGAAGTAGGGCTTTCTTGAAATAAAAATAGTCTGTGTTCCAATAAAACTTAGGAAATGCTGGGTTCCCTGAACCTAGCCAGAATTCTTTCCTGTAGGATTTCTTTCAGAGTTTTTAATAAGGAACGATGCATAATGAATCTGCGAGAGGTGACTATCACCTATGACATTTTTGAAAGGTAATTGACTGTAGAAACCTCTTGTCCTAGAACATCTGATTACATTATGAAAGCCGGGGTGCAATCGTCTAAGGGGAAGGAGGGAGCAGTGGTGGAGGTGGTGGGAAAGCCCCCACACTGCCACCTGCCCTGGGACCCCATAACATCCTCCACGGCTTTCTAGCTCCTGGCGCTGTTGTACAGAAGAGGCAAGTGCTCCTAGGTCCTTTGCCAGAAAAGAGTTTCCCACGCACTGGAGGAGACTGCTGCAAGCAGAAACACTTTCTCTGTTTGGTGGAAATTATTGCCCTATGAGTGTTTCTCCTCTACCCACCCAGCCTCCTCTCTCATTCCAGGATTGCTTCCAACGCGCAGCACTGTCCCGGGCACTGGAGGAATCCGCAGAGGAATAGAGGCAGGAACAGTTAGGTAATTTCCACAAACGGGAAGCGTGGAGAGTTGCAGAACAGGGACGCAAATCACCAGAGAAGGTTGAGGGATCAAGGCAAACTATTATGAACAAGAAAGGTATTGTATATGAAAAGTAACAGTATGTATCAACTCTGTTCCCCACAGGAAAAAGCTTTTATTATCTTTTTCTTGTGTTCTTAGTTGAATACAGGTTTTTCAGGCTCTAATAAACAAGAAGACATGTTTAATTTTTCACACCATCAGAAACCTCAGAACAAGATTTCTTTCATTTTTTTCTCTCACAAGTATCAAAGCCTCAATATATAACGTCCTGAAAGTTCATTAAGTTTCACTTAGCCACAAAGACCTGAAATAAAGCCCGAAGTGCTACCACAGTGCTTTCTGATTAACTGATAATATCAACAGTAATCATTTGCCTCAAAGATCATATAATATTAATGATAGGATGAAACGTGTTCTTATTTGGACTTTAAAGCATCTGCCTCAAAGATTTTTAAAGATTATCAATAGTACTTAAGAAATTACTCAGGCAGGGCGCTTGGGTGGCTCAGTGGGTTAAAGCCTTTGCCTTCAGCTCAGGTCGTGGTCCCAGGGTCCTGGGATCGAGCCCCACAGTTGGGCTCTCTGCTCCATGGGGAGCCTGCTTCCTCCTGTCTCTCTCTCTGCCTGCCTCTCTGCCTACCTGTGATCTCTGTCTGTCAAATAAATAAATAAAAATCTTAAAAAAAAAAAGAAAAATTACCCAGGTTTAGAACTCCAAAGAAATCCTTTAGAAAAAAATGTGTGAAAGGATTGTATTTAAAATATTTAAAAACAATTCAGCATATGCTGACCAGTCTGGGTTAGAACCCAGATCAGTCACAGCCTGAAGCAGGGTCCTAAATACCCAGAGATGACGGAAATTAGCCATTTGTTAGAACTTAGGGAGATCTGAGAGGTCCTGGTGAAGGGACTAAGGAGGGCATAGCAGGAGGGACAAAGGACCAGCTCAGAGAACAGCGACTGACCAACTATTATGGAAGCATTTGAATATTTTAAGAACAATGACCATAATTATGACTATCTGTACAGTATCATCACCGTTCCTTAGAGAAAAGGAATTATTTTCTAGCTCAATTTGCCATAAACCTTAAAGGTAACTTAACCTGTCGGAAAATATAATTTAAGGAAAACGCTTTGGCAGGATGCCTGGGTGGCTCAGTGGGTTAAGTGCCTGCCTTCGGCTCAGGTCATGATCCAGGATACTCCTGGGATCCAGCCCCATGTCAGGCTCCCTGTGCAGTGAGAAGTCTGCTTCTCCCTCTCCCTCTCCCCCGGTGATCCCTCTCACTCTCACTCAAATAAATAGATAAAAATCATTAAAAAAAAAAAAAAAGGAAAAGGAAAACCCTTTGGCTTCAATTTATCTATATAAAGGATGGTATCAATTAAGCCTCAGTGGTATACTACAGATGATTCTTCAAAAAGCAGTCTATGCTACTGCTTATAGAAGAACCTGGTTTTCTTGGATTTATCTAAAGTGTAATTCATTTATCTTAGGCAAACACAACCAAGAGCAAACTGCTAAGGGACTCATTATTTCGAATCGCAAACCTGAGATGCAACCTTCCCTACATGTTCTATTAAGTGCACACTTTTGGCTCCCTTTCCCTTAGCCAAAAGAGAGTCTAATCATTACCCACAGGATTTACTTGCCTGTTGTTTTGAAACAGCTGGTTGCCACAATTTTCAGCACATTATTGATGTGAGAGGCATAAGCGATGTCAGCACTGCCTCTGCCACTTCTTGGTTTAACTCCCAGTGTTCTCAGAGAGTTGGCACCATTACAGACGGTCTGCAGTCTTTGGGGATTTGCATAAGCTTTTTACCAAATATTCTTTCCTTTCCACATTCCCCTTCTTGGACCCTAATTGATATATATATATATATATATATATATATAGTCACATACATGTATATATAGTCACATATGTTATATATATTTATATTTGTAAAATAAGGCAAATTGAAAGGAAAAAGTTTCTGAATAAAGAAAAATTTTTCATTATTTGGAAATTATTGAAGCATTAAAAATAATGACTTTATCAGTCCATAAACTATACTTTAATACAGAAAAGAAAAAAAGAGTATTACATCAACGTATTGATTTTTAAAATAATATTCAAATACAGTATACTCATTGTTCAACTGAAACTAAAACAATTTGAGTGCAATTAAAATGATACCAGATAAAAAACAAAATAAAACCACATTACTTTCCTCTCAAATATTTCATAAATGAAAGAAAAATAAGTGGGTTACATGAAAATCAAAGTTCACTGATGCAACTCAAAATCACAATCAGATGTCCCTTCACACTAGTCAGAATGGCTAATACCAAAAAGACAAGAAATAACGTGTTGGTGAGGATGTGGAGAAAAGGGAACACTTGTGCACTGTTGATGAGAATATAAATTGGTGCAGGCACTGCGGAAAATGGTATGAAGATTCCTCAAATAATTAAAATTAGAATTACCATATGATCCAGTAATCCCCCTGCTGAGTATTTACCTAAAGAAAAAAACCCACTAATTTGAAAAGATATATGCACCCCTATGTTTATTGCAGCTTAGTTACAATACCCAAGATAGGAGAGCAATCCAAGTATTCACTGATAGATGAATGGATAAAGAAGACATGGTATATATAAACAATAGACTATTACTCAGCCATAAATAAGGATGAGACCTTGCCATTTGCACAACATGGATGGAGCTAGATGACATTATGCTAAATGAAATAAAACAGAGAAAGATGATCTTCTAACTCAAGATTCATACTATAAAATGGGAATAAGCCTTCTTTGTCACTAAGAAAGCATTAAAATTGATACATATCTCTTAGAAAAATGAATGTCATTATACAGTAACTATCAAATAAATATTCAAAGGAGGGAAAGAGGACTTTTTGAGTATAACACCCTAAAGGGAAGATGAAAATCGGGTATTTCGACAGAGTTAGATTAGTTCACACAGTGACTGCAAGATCAGTATTTGATGAATCAGTCGTGCTTAAGGAAAATAAGGCAACAGGGCATGTAGGATCCTTAACCACCTCTACTTCTGTATTTCTTTATGATGGGGCTCAGGATATGCTACACAAAATATGGCTCCTTGGCATACTGAATACCTTAAGCTGAATTTGAGAAAATGGCAGAAGTAGGAAGATCACACTAACCTTCTCCCCACTGCCCTTCTTCCCTGAGATGGGTCATAAATCTCCTGTATGAAACACACCTTCTATCAGGGGTACCTCCTGTACTAGGAAAAAGACAGATATTTTTATCACCAGAGATAGGGAATTGGGGGTCAAGAAATCTATATAAACTCTTAAACTGACCCTTATCTTCCCAGCTTCTTTACCATTCACTAACCTTATACTCAATCCCAATGTCTTATCAATTCTTCACAAATTTATTGATTGTCTAAAAGCTATAAAAGCTTCCTGCTCTGGTAACATCTTCGTGTGTTCATTATCTTGTAATGATTCCTTATACGTGTAAACATTCTGTAAAATTCATGCTTTTTTTTCTCCTGTTACTCTGTTTTTGTCAGTTTAATTTTTCAGACCCACCCCAGGACAGTAAGAGGTTGAGAAAAACTTTTTTCTCCATTTCATTATCACATGAGCTATGTATTGATATGAATTATGAAACCATTTCATAATTCCTCCTTGTACTTCCTGTCATAAGAGTCTTCTATAACCAATAGATATCCAGAGTCTTTGTATTCTTCTGGGCCTTTCCTAGGTAGTCCCCTTAAACTAAAGAGGCCTCACTGCAACCCTCTTGTCCCTGGATATTTCAAGGAATTCTTCCTGTCAGAATTTAAATCTATTTTTGTGTTCCTCACAACTTCATCTGGCAGCTCTTTGTTCTCTCAGCTATCCTGGTTGGTCCTTTTGAGAGGAAGGCAGTATGTCCTTTATTCCTCCTTCTTCCCAACAACAAACACCAACTGAATGTTGAGAAAGTATCATTTTCCTTATGTACTTGAAGAAAACACAAGGTGTGACAAAATGTATTAAAGATCTATTATGGGAAAGACTTTACACAGAATAAGAGAAGACTCAATCCTTTCACTCTCCCTTTGGGTGCTAACTCAAAAGTCCCTGGGGGAAGCCCTACAAAACTGTCTTAACAGAGACAGGATTCACTTACCACAGACTTCAGCACACACGGGAGCACTGGGGATCAGGGCAAGCTAAATGTCAGCTTCAACAAGGCAATATGGGGACGTTCTGTCTGAAGAGACAGTGAGCTCATCTGAGTTCTAATCCCCCCCCTTTTATTTCTTCATCGTTATAGACAAGTTTTTTGAGGTTTCTGGGATCTGTTTCTACAAAATGACAAGGCTAAACAGGATAGACCCTGATTGTTCTTTTTAGACCTAAATATACAGGACCCCCAAAATGTGTTGCTAAGAAATTTCAAAAGAATTTCATTGGAAACTAGATCAGCATCCAAGCTGTTTCCAGGCATGCTGTGTGCTCCGCCATGGCCTCGCCAACTGTTACCAGAGATGAAGTGCCTGTGCCCCTCACATCAGTGCCTCCAGCGATTCATGCCCTCCAGCCTTTCTCCCTTTTTCTTATACCATTTTTCATATCATCTTATAAACTGGCTCTTATCTTTCTCATCTTAAGAAAAAAAAAAAAAACTTTACCCCCTCCTGACATCATTTCACTCCATTTCTCTCTCCTTTAGAATCAGATTTCCCAAAAGAGTTGTTTACCTCCAGCCTTTCCAATTTCCCTCTCCACTTTCACTTTGAAGAGACTCCTCTTAGGCACTAAGCTCTACAAAACTCTACTAGAACTGCTCTTGCCAAGCTGCGCTATGAGCTCGAGATCTGCCGTGCAACATTGTACCTGTAGTCAACAATAATATATTCCACGTTCAAAACTCTGTTAAGAGGGTAGATCTCATGTTAAGGGTTCTTACCACTATAAACAAAAAAATTTTTTTAAAAAGCCACTTGTTGGAATGGATCCATACCCTTCTTCCTGAGGCACTTTTTACCGTCTTTTCAGTTTAGGCAAAGAAACGCAGTATTTCTCTAATTTTAGTCCAAATGTGTCTTGCTATGTATTTGTACCTCTAAAATGTACATATGTGATAATGAATAAGTATTTACTAATATTTACTTGTTGAGCATTTACTACATGCTTGAATATGTATGGCTTGCTAAATGAACCAGATATCGATTCTATCCCCAAAGAGACTAAATCCAGACGGAAATATAAGATAGGAAGGTAAATGTATATCATGCAAAATACAGATATAAGATTTTAAAGAAAAGTATAGATGTGATGCCGTAAGTGTTAAGAAGAGGGATCACTTCCAGGTATGACGATCAGGCAAACTTCATGAGTGCACAGATTACACATGGAAAGAATTCTGATAAGCAGAGGCAGGAGAAAAAAGCATCCAAGAAAGAGGAAATAGTTTGGATAAATGAGGAAAGGAGCAAAAGTAGAGAGTAGGTCCGACAAATAGCAAGTCAGTAGCCTAGTTTGGCTCTAAATAGAAAGTACCAAGAAGAACATGGGAAACTTGGGTGAGGTATAGAGGTGTGGAGTAAGTTTTGGACACTGCAAAGTTGAAAGACTAAAGGGACAATGAAGTAAGTTCCTGTTGTTCAAGAGGAAGCTGAAATTATGGAATTGGAGTGAGTCAAAGCTTGCAATGGAGATTCGGGGGTCTTCTGAATAGAAGTGACCAGAATTCCACAACATTATCAAGGAGGAAAGTGAAGATCAAAGAGATAAGGAGTATAGGTGAAATTACTGAAGACTGTTTTTGTATGTGGCTTTCTCAGTATATGTAAGTAGCGAAATGTCAATATATTCAAGTTTGTAATCACTAAGTTGACAAATATTTATTGAATTCCAATTATTTTATGTGTTAGGAATGCTGAAGGGAAATAAATAGATAAGGTTTCTACCCTCAAGGATCCTCTGCTCCAGTAGAAGATAATAAATACATAAAACAAGCACTCATGAAAAAAACTTAAAGTATTGATTAGAAGACAAAATATGTACCTGTGATACAGGGTGAAGGAGAGTGATAGTCTGCTTTTGTAACTATCTATTAAATAAAAACTACCATTTATGGAGAACACAGCTTTGCCTATATTATTTCATCTAAGCCTTCGTTAAAAAACAAACAAACAAAACCCCTAATTTTACAGAAGAAGGAGCAAGGTTTAGAGAATTTAACTTTCCCAAGTTCACCCAGAACCAAAGTGGTAAAGCAGCAAAATGAACCCAGATTCATCTGACCCAAAGACTGGATTATGGTGAGTTTCTCCTTTCTGAACGTTTACTTTATCCTGAGGTTATACCTCCACTTCCAGGTCCCGTAAAGCATGTGCTTGGAGCTTGTTTCCTTCTTGTAATTGTGAGCTTGTTACTCACCACATTCTCTTTACCCTACCAGCTGTGACAGGATGTGCCACTGGGAGCCAGCTAGTCAAGGTCATTTCATTAGTTTTCGATTATTATGCCTGATGCCACCCAAAGACTTAGTGAACTAGAATACTGGCAATGCAACTCACCGTTGCCTGGGCAGTTCTTTGGACTTGCCTAGGATTACTCATGTAGCTGATGTAGCTGAAGTCAGCTGGGGGCTTGGGCAGGACTGATTAATCTGGAACCTCAGCTAATTGGCTGGAATATGTGAGGTAACGCATTCTCTTTTCTTTCCACAGGACTGTTCATCCCAGGCTTCAGCACATGATGCAAAAGTATTCCAAAGAAACAAGAGTAAAATCTGTAAAATCTTCTAAGGTCAAGCATTGGAAATCATACAACAGCTTTCCTGCCACATTCTATTCATTCTAGCAATTTACAGGGAAAACCCAGGGTACAGGGAGGACTCATTAAAGTCCAACACATGAAGAGGGTCACTGAAAAGGATTTGTATCTTTTTTTTTAATCCATTATAGATTATCATCTGCCAACAATTATTTACCTTCCACCCCTATGCAAATATAGTTGCCCCCCCTCCTGAGAATCTCAAAAGGCTCAGCCCATCATAATATTTGACCAAATATCCATAATCTCATGATCATAATGAGGCTCCTCAGATGCAGCTTCTTGGGTGCAGTCACCTTATTCCAAAAACAAATTATCTACCCACACACACATCCAGGATTACAATTGTTGGACAGGACAGGAGAATTGCAATGATCTTTCCTAACCAAAAAAAGAAAGAATAGGAGGCACATAGTAATCTCTGGTCATGGCAGTTCTCAAATCCACCTAGATACAGGTCGTCAGAGTTCCCTACTATGGACATGGGAAATGTTTCTTGGTTAGGGTCCAGTCCTACTCCTTAAGAACTGGTCCCAACTTCTTCAAGATCAAAAGCTTCTGCACAGCAAAGGAAACAGTCAACAAAACAAAGAGGCAACTCATGGAATGGGAGAAGATATTTGCAAATGACAGTATAGACAAAGGGCTGATATCCAAGATCTATAAAGAACTTCTCAAACTCAACACACACAGAACGGATAATCACGTCAAAAAATGGGCAGAAGAGGGGCGCCTGGGTGGCTCAGTGGGTTAAGCCTCTGCCTTTGGCTCAGGTCATGATTTCAGGGTCCTGGGATCGAGCCTGCATCAGACTCTCTGCTCAGCGGGGAGCGTGCTTCCCCCTCTCTCTCTGCCTGCCTCTCTGCCTACTTGTGATCTCTGTCTGTCAAGTAAATAAATACAATCTTTAAAAAAAAAAAAAATGGGCAGAAGACATGAACAGACACTTCTCCAAAGAAGATATAAAAAGGCTAACAGACACATGAAAAAATGTTCATCATCACTAGCTATCAGGGAGATTCAAATTGAAACCACAGTGAGATACCAGTCAGAATGCCCAAAATTAACAAGACAGTAAACAATATGTGTTGGAGAGGATGTGGTGAAAGGGGAACCCTCTTACACTGCTGGTGGGAATGCAAGTTGATGCAGCCACTTTGGGAAACAGTGTGGAGATTCCTTAAGAAATTAAAAATAGAGGCACCTAGGTGGCTCAGTGGGTTAAAGCCTCTGCCTTCAGCTTGGGTCATGATCCCGGGGTGCTGGGACTGAGCCCCGCATCGGGCTCTCTGCTTAGCTGGGAGCCTGCTTCCTCCTCTCTCTCTGCCTGCCTCTCTGCCTACTTGTAATCTCTATCTGTCAAATAAATAAATCTTAAAAAAAAAAATTTTTTTCTGAGAATCCATTGTCCATGGTCTGTAAGTAGGATTAGGCAGCTATTGAGCTATAAACATGGGCCATTTTTATGAACAAGGAAGAGTTTCTTAAAGTACGAAATCAGGAGTCTTGGTGACCCAAGAATCTCAGAACAATTAATTTGGGACCAATTCTTTTTTTTTTTTTTAATTTCTTTTCAGTTTTCCAGAATTCATTGTTTATGCACCACACCCAGTGCTCCATGCAATACGTGCCCTTTTTAATACCCATCACCAGGCACTCCCAGCTCCCCACTTCCCTCCCCTGCAAAACCCTCTATTGGTTTCTCAGAATCCACAGCCTTTCACGGTTTGTCTCTCCCTCTGATTTCCCCCAACTCACTTCTTCTCTTCATCTCCCAATGTCCTCTGTGCTATTCCTTTGCTCCACAAGTAAGTAAGGTGCCCCAGAAAAATTTTTTCATATTAAATAGTTTCTGACTCTTCTGGTCCAACTGATATAATGCCCTTAAAACCTCTGTGAGTTTTCTATAAATATGACTGGAGTCTACTCTATGCCCCAAAGCCATACTTACAGTTATTTTTGAGACAGAGCCCTCTTTATTCTGGGTTAGCGTGGTAAGAAAATGCCTCTAAGATTGTTAGAAGCCCTTTTGTCTAGTTGAGAGGATCTATCATGAACAGTGTTTAACCTTTCCATGGTCTTAACAAAGGCTTTACAGTTACACACCTGTCAATCTTTACCTAAGGCCACGTCTTTCTTTGGGTATCTTTTGCTGGCTAGAGAGACTGAGAATGAGAAATAGTTTTATATTCCAATCAGCAAATCCAGGACCCTCTGTATTTTTTCTAAATTCTCCTTATAAACTGCATTGTTCCTTGTTCAGTTTATTTCTCTCCTACTATAAAATTATACACAGTTAAAAAGAGATCAGTTCATATTTTTCATGTTATATCTGGAAATCTCCTTTGCCAGATACACAAGTTTACCAGATATATTTCTCAGCTCCCATATTATTGTAGGCAAAAATACAAAACAAATGTAGTGATCTTTTCAGCTTCCGTTAACAGTTTGTTCATCGTCCCACTAGACTTTGCTAATAAACTTCTCACCATTTTTCCAGCATCTGCCTATTATTGGGTCCCAAAATGATAAGTGATTTATGTTTTTGCTACTAATGACATTCCAACTCCAGGAAGTGCCACTATAACAAATACTTTCTATTAGTTACCAATCTCTACATACCAAAGGACCTCAAAATTTAGTATCTTGTTTCTCATGATTCTGTGGGTTGACAGGGTAATGATTCTGGTTTTACCTCTAAGGTAGGCATAAATTGGGATTGGCATATTTTGTGTTTAAAAAGGAAGTTGTTCTCAGCTTAGATGTGATTAAGGTATAAGAGATCCTCACTCATAGGACTGGGGACTCGCCTGAAATGGCTGGAATAAGTGAAATGTCTGGGTCCCTCTTTTTTTTTTTTTTTTTAAGATTATATTTATTTATTTGACAAAGATCATAAGTAGGCAGAGAGGCAGGCAGAGAGAGTGGGGGGAAGCAGGGTCCCCGCTGAGCAGAGAGCCTGATGGGAGGCTCAATCCGAGGACCCTGGGATCATGACCTGAGCCAAAGGAAGAGGTTTAACCCACTGAGCCACCCAGGTGCCCCTGGGTCCCTCTTTCTATGACGACTTCCACCACATGATGGCAAATGGTCCAAGAGTGTTAAAGAGGAAGCTGCAAGGCTTCTTGAGACTAGATCCTAGAAGTCACATGTCATTTTCCTCACATTTTATTGGTCAAAGGATGACACAGGACGAGCCCAGAATCAAGAGGTGAAGAATTAGAGTCCACCTCTTGCAGAAAGGGGCTATAAAGTATTTGTGGCCATTTTCTACCTACCAGTTAGGAACTCAGTGTGACCCTGTGAAACGGAGATGGCTGAATGGACTGTATGAAAGCTGTGGCATTATTAGAACTGGAAGCTGATCATAAGAGTTATGGACCCAAAGATAGCTTTACTTTCTGTATGGACAAAATCATACTGTAATTCATGGTAACTCAAAGCTATATATTGAAAGGAATAGAATGGTCAGGATTACTAGATGTAGTTGGACATCCAAAGTAAAATTTGGCACTACAGTTGACTCATGTACAATGAATAGTACAGGTCTACTTATAAGTGGATTTTTTTAAATAAATACAGTATGGTGCCTTAACTGTATTTTCTCTTCCTTATGATTTTTTAAATATCATTTTCTTTCCCCTAGCTTACTTTATTGTAATAACATAATATGTAACACATATAGCATATACATATAATAATACAAAATATATGTTAATCAACTATTTTTGTTACTGGTAAGGCTTCCAGTTACCAATAGGTTATTAGTAGTAAAATTTGGGGAGAGTCAATAATTTCCACACAGATTTTCCACTGCACAGGGCAGCTGGCACTCTTAACCCCAACAAGGCTCAGGGTCAACTGTATATTCTTTTGTATAAAAATGACATGGCCTAAATTAACAGAAAATAACGTTTCTTCAGATTATTATGTTTTTGGTGATAATGATGCTCAAAAATAACATCACTGATTAATAGTAAAAACAGGTAATAATAGCTGATATTAGTAGAATATGTACCACTAGCATTTCAATCAAAGTCAAATTTTGAAGGGGAACCCAGAATTTTAAAACTGTGAATAGCAGCCATTCTTATAATTCAATTCTCTTGAATCAAAGTTTAACAGGAGGCCAAATGAAAAATTTTTCCTACCCTATGCATATATAAACTACTAATATTCCTAATATTCTAAGCTTGCTAATTTTAACTGTCCCTAACTTCTCCAGGCATGTTTTGTTTCTAAAGATAAAACTAAGAGCATATTAATGTGACTACTACTTATAATACTGTTCTTGTCTTCTTTCTCACTAGTTTGAGTAGAAGTGTATCATTTTATAAATTCAGTGTCATTGTTGAAGTCAGCCAAACTTGAGGAAGAATCAACATTTTTCAATAACTTTTAAAATTTGAGTAGAGTTGACACAAAATGTTACATTATCTTCAGGTGTACAACAGTGAGTCAACTTCTCTATACTCTACGCTGTGCTCACCACAACCATTGCTACCATCTGTCAGCACACAGCGCCACTGCAATATCATTGACTACATTCCCTATGCTGTGCTTTTTATTCTCATGACTTACTCATTCCATAACTGGAAGCCTCTATCTCCCACTCCCTGCACCTGCACCTGTTTTCCCCATCCCTCCACCCTCCTTTCCTCTGGCAACCATCAACTTTTTCCTCTACTTATATATCTGATAGGAAGAATCAATATCGAGAGGAACTTCAAATCATTTATAACTAGGATCATAAATCTAAAACAGGTTAGATAAAGAGTGTATTAATTTTTTTAAATGATCTAATTTCAAGGTCACCAAGAAGTGAGATGGGATATTACAGTTACCTCCAGAACAAGATATCATGAGGTACTTAATCAAATGACATTTTAAATTTAAGACATTTAAAACCTTCTATTAATAAGCACTGTATTCATGAAAAACACAGACCATCAGTTATACCCACTTTAAATGACAGCTGATTCTTGGTATAAAATTCTATATCCATCACAATTGGATAAATATCATTTCCAAACAGGGATGTAGTGTCACATTTCTTTAATATTAACCTGTAAGACAGATGAATTTATTAACCCACATGAAGCATGTTTATTTTTATTAATAAGTAGCACTCCTCAGGTAAAAAGAATATTGACAAACAGGGCAATAAGTAACCTACTCCACCAAGGAAAATAAAATTAAGGTAAGAAATGTCTTACTAAGAGCAGAAATACTGAGAAGCAGATATTAAACATTGGAATGGTGATAAGAAAAACCAACTGTTTCCTTCCCAATACATCTCTAAGAATAGAAAGAACTGCAACAATTAAAAAAAAAAGTCACCTCATGTAATTGATATTGATACGATCTACCCTGTAGCAGAATGAAACAATGAACCCCAAGTTTCCTCTTGTCACAGTCAGTCAGGATAGACTGTCAATGAAGTCTGAAGTCTAGGCTTAGAAGAAAACAATGGGTAGCCATGTGCCCAAAGCTCAGGGCACAGCCTCTCTCCTCCCAGTTCTGCCCTCCTTTCTCAGCCCGCACAATGTCTGTGAAACTCCCACACACTTCCCAGCTCCCTGAATCCCCAATGCGACCATCATCAGTGCCATCACCACCATGACCCACTCCAGCCAATCTTCCCAACAGCCGGTATTCAGAGCGAGAGGCCTATTACCTCAAGTAAATTCTTGGTTAGGCCCACCGATTTTGGTCGAGTATGGGCAAGCGCTACTTACATTGTTTGGCTGTAGACCATTCTTTCTTGATTTAAAAAGAACCCATTAATATTTGAGGAGCTGTCCGAATTCAGCAAGCAAACTAATCTGATGGTCCAACTGAGACATAATGAGATCTCTCAGGCCCACCGTTAAGTGCGGGGCTAGATACACATTAACAGGTAAGACAAGGCAGCCCAGAGAGTGAAGACACTGACGTCTGGAGTCTTTGTGAGTTGTCTGGCATGCTCCTGCTTCTCCTGCAATTCCCCTTTCCATAAAATCTCTGTTCCCAGCCAGAATTTAATTTAGTTATAATTTAATTTATCTGATTTTTATTTTTTTATTCAATTTTATGGTTCAGTGCTCTTACTCGTCCTGAGCTCTTTTTTATTTAATTTCAGATCTTAATCTGCATTCAAAACATTTCCCATGATGGTCTCTGCTAAAATCTATGAAAACTCAAACCAAGGGCACATTTAGAATAACAGAAAATAGCATATAATATAAGTGAGCCCAATCAAGTTCTATTTTTGAGCCCGTAAAATAGGCTGGTTCTTCAATGCAGAGCACTTTCAAGGTCCAGAAGCAATAAAAACAAAATGTAATGATATTTTTCTTCTCTTCTTTCAATTTGGAATTCATTATATTTCTTTTTTTTTTAAAGATTTTATTTATTTATTTGACAGAGAGAGATCACAAGTAGGCAGAGAGAGTGAGAGGGAAGCAGGCTCCCTGCCGAGCAGAGAGCCCGATGTGGGACTCGATCCCAGGACCCTGAGATCATGACCTGAGCCGAAGGCAGCGGCTTAAACCACTGAGCCACCCAGGCGCCCTGGAATTCATTATATTTCTGAGACTACCCTGTCCCACCCTGCCACAAATCAGTTCCTTTCAGCCCAGGCCTCACCCTTCTGCTCCTCGCTATTGTCTTCATAGTCATTTTGTCTTTGTCCTCAAAGAGATGGTCCCCTAAATCCCTACTTCTAAGCATCATTATTAAATTTTACATTACTTCCTGGTAAGATATATAACTGGAAAACACATTTTGACACAGTTTTCAACCCCTGGTATTGCACTGTGAAGAGGAAATAGCTCATAGATTTAAAATAGAAATTGAGGCAAGTCAACCTTCATCACACTCTGCTGAACTCCAACTAACTAAATGCTGTAATTTTAAAACATTCCCTACATTTCTCAGAGAATTAGCTTTGAAATTAAGATCCAGTGTCTAAAACTTAGTACATGTTATCCATGCACTAATTAAAGTGAAATTTGACCCATTAAATCTGGCTGTTCTCTTCAGAATCTTCATTAAAGGAAAATGACTCTTTATCCCTTTTCCTTATAAAAGTCAAGCATATAATTTTTAATTGAGTTAATTTTGCACTTATTAATTAGAGTAAGTCCTCTGATGACTCTAAAGTACAATTTCTGATGCTATGAAATACTCACTGTTCAGGGCAACTTTTCATCCTCTTTCTATGCCATTTCACTGAAAATTAAGTGCTGTAGGTCATGCTTTATGGAAGATATGCAATAAAAAGAAGAAAAAGCTTCTTTCTAAAAGATTTACATGATAGCACAAAAGACAAGATATTTACCTTAGTCCAGCCTGTTTGCAGTGAATCATCCCAGCACACAAAATAATAAGTAATTTCTGGTTATTTCGCAGGGCCCACACAACTGATTGAGAAACAAGAAAGAGCGGTGCAACCTCTTCCCCAGAGGGGAAGTTGTGGCAGTGATTTAGAAATAAAAATGATTAGGAAGCAATAAGCCATGTGTGTTAGGCTTTTTGATTCACCATGAAAACTCAGCGTTCCTGGCATATAGCAAATAAAAATAGAATGCAATCTCAGAGGTGATGTGTACCAAACAAATCCACGAGGGTGGGTCAGAAATTTCAGGGGTACAGGTGCTTATTAAAAGTTCTAGAGGGGTCTTTGAGGTGAATTTTTTATAATGTAGCCCTATGGGCCATCAGCTGGGTAGAAGCACCAGCAAACATCAGAACACCAGAAACAGCCTCCTAGCTTCATAAGTTTCTTGAGAAGCTCCTGATGGTGGGTAGCAATCCATGTGTTTCTGAACGGGAACTCTCTTGGAACATGTAGCCCTTGTTTGGAGTTATAGAGATGTTGAACAGGAACTTGAACTAGGCTGGGCTAGAACTGAACCGAGAAGGAAAACAGGGCAAAGTAAAAGAAAAGTTATCTACAAAATGTCACGAAGACACTCTGGTAGAACTTAAAAAGAAAATCTCTCAAAATGCTAAGATGATGAGAGGAACAGTTGGTGGATATTGAACAGTAGTATAAATTTGTCCACCAAAAGAAAATCTCTCGGGGCGCCTGGGTGGCTCAGTGGGTTAAAGCCTCTGCCTTCGGCTCAGGTCGTGATCCCAGAGTGCTGGGATCGAGCCCCACATGGGCTCTCTGCTCGGCGGGGAGCCTGCTTCCTCCTCTCTCTCTGCCTGCTTCTCTGCCTATTTGTGTTCTCTGTCTGTCAAATAAGTAAATAAAATCTTTAAAAAAAAAAAAAGAAAAAGAAAATCTCTCAAAATGCTAAGATGATGAGAGGAACAGTTGGTGGATATTGAACAGTAGTATAAATTTGTCCACCTTGGTAAAATGAAGCAAAGCAAAAACCTCTCCCTTAAAAATGCAGCACTTAAAATTTTACCTTATTACTCCTAATGTTCTCAGCATGTATGTCCTTAATTGTCCCCACAATCTTTGGTGTGTACTCATTATTATCTTCTAAATGTTACCAAATGGATTATATGAAAGTCCATATAATTGTTCTTTTCTGTTTGGTATATCGTCCTTCATTTATAAATGATACCAGTTGTCAGGTCTCTAATAATAACAGTGCAGAAATGCCTACTCATGATTACGCCAAACTAACAAGTATCAGACCTCCAAAAATGCCACAATATTGTCTTATCCTTTTTCTTCTGTGGCTTCCTCTTTTTAAAAATCCTAGGTTCGTGCTGCAGATGGTGATGTTTCCTCACCTTTGGTATCTGGGAGAGCTTCATTGCACAAATACAATTGATTTCATGGATTACTAATCTTTGTTGCCCATAAATTGGATAAATACAGAAACATTTCACCTCTTCAACTCCAAAATCAAATTGAACATAGTCATGGTTTAATCAATTTTTTAATGGCAATCATGAGCCGGATTCTGATTTTTGTTTTATCATAAATAATTTCTAAAACTATGTTTTTGCAAGTAAGACCCATAGAGCATCTGCCTCAGAATTGCGTCTCAAATTGGTACACATGTTTTTTGGGAAACGACCACTCTCATCTGTATATGGCCAGTGAGGGTGCGAAACAACACAGTTCCTATTGCAGGGAATTTGACAGTATTGACCAAGTTACATATGGTTTCACTCTTTAACCAGAAATTCTATTTCCAGGAATTTATCCCAGAGATACAAAAGATCTTGAGTGAAGCATTACTTGTAATGGAAAATAATATACAAAATATTCTTCAACAGAGTACTGATTAAATAAATTATGGGCTGGGAAGTCATAAAAAGGGATGAAGAAACTTCTGGATACTAAATGGAGTTCTCTCCAGGACATAGTAGGTAAGAACAAACAAAATGCAAACAGTGTTTCTGAATGCTACCTTTTCTGTAAGAAAGTGAGGGGGGATAATATCAGTATATATTCATCATTCTTTATGATTTTATACAGAAACAATGAAAGGATCAACTAAAAATAGTTACATATTGAGGGAAGGAGGGAACAGGATGAAGAAGACGGGCATCAGTCTTTAGCTGTATCTTGTTATGTACTTTTTTACTTTGAAATCACGTCAGTGGTGTCATCTGATTTTAAAAGAAATATTTTTAAAAACCAGTTGCTATGAAACAGATGCCCTTGTTGATCATGTGGCTACCATGTCCACACACAAGGAAGGAATGACCCAAATGACTTTAAATCAAATATTTGACTATTTATCTCTAATGGCATATATGCAAAGGTTAAACCACAAGAAAATCTTACCATGGACCCAGGGGTCTTACGTTTAATACTGGTATTTTTATTTTTAAACTATTATGAATAAATTATAGTATAAAGCAAATAAATAATTACGTTTGTTTTTAAGAAATAATATTTCAGCATGAGAGGAGAAAACATAACTATAAAATTTTTAAAAAGAATTTCAGACTCTGCAATCCTAATTTGATTTGAAAATATTAGCATGTAATAATGATTAATCATATTCTTATAAACACGCATATTTTCTAACTCTCCTGAAAAGACCTGGAGGTAATGACAACACACTAGTAATGAGCTTATGACCAAACATGAGGACACATGTATAGCTTCTCTAAAGGAATTATGGGTCCCATAGAACAGAGACATTAAAAAATCCAGGAAGTATACCATCCACAGATGTTTCATACTTGTTTTTTCTTTTTTTTATTTTAAAGATTTTATTTTTATTTATTTGACAGACAGAGATCACAAGTAGGCAGAGAGTCAAGCAGAGAGAGAGAGGAGGAAGCAGGCTCCCTGCTGAGCAGAGAGCCCGATACGGGGCTCAATCCCAGGACCCTGGGATCATGACCCAAACCTAAGGCAGAGGCTTTAACCCACTGAGCCACCCAGGCATCCCTCATACCTGAATTTTCATCTGACATAGATCCAACCAGGGCCCTTGAAAACAGTGGCCGACAGTTTATCGTACACTTTCTACTCACAGCATTACTTTCCATATGGATAATGTAACATGTCCATCTACATAATACAAATGAAGTAAAGGAGTTTGAATGTTAGCCACTTTTCAATTACAATAATTGGAAAATACAAATTAATTAGGACTAATCGTTATTTAGGCAACTATTAATATGAAAAAAAATTTCTATGCATTAAAAAAAATCTGTCAAGCTCTTATATATCTATAGCAATTCTTTTTTTTTTAAAGATTGTATTTATTTATTTATTTGTCAGAAAGAGAGAGAGAGCACACAAAAGCAGGCAGAGGCAGAGAGAGAAGCAGGCTCTCTGTGGAGCAAGGATCCCAATGTGGGACTCGATCCCAGGACCCTGGGATCATGGCCGGAGCCAAAGGCAGCAGCTTAACCGACTGAGCCACCCAGGCATCCCAATCTATTGCAATTCTTAAAATAAAAATTTTTTTTTAATTTTTATTTTATTTTTATATTTTATATTTATTTTATTAAATTTATTTTATTTTAATTTATTAAATATTATTTTTTATTTTATTTTATTTTTATTTTATTCCCATTTTTTATTTTAAAAATAGAATAAAAAACAAATTTGCCTTTATAGGGAAAATAAGATAGAATATTTAAAATGCAAACTCAATGGAAAAAATCTTAGAAAAAGAAAATCTTAGACTTGATTTCTGCTCAGTGTGACAAAGTAGGAAATGGTCAGGAACATTAACTATATGTTTATCCACAGCACATATTTTATTAAAATTTTTAAAATGTGCTAAGGTCAAAATCAGTGTGTTTTCAAAAAAGAATTTTTGAAATCTGCATTATTCGTTGAAATTCAGGAATATGTCCAGAAATGCTATTTGCATATATGAAATTACATATATATAAATTTTAACTAAGCTTTTTAAAAACAAAATAATGGATGACTTGTAATAAGCGTCTTTGTTTAAACTTAAAATTCCCATAACTATTTAGCTCATATGTATTTTCTTTTGGATAGCAAAAAAGCATTGGTACACTTATATTAATTTATCTTTATCACAGAGATATACTTAAAATTCCCAACTGTATTTATATATGGTAATTATTTATTTCTATTTTCTTCATGTATTCAAGGGAAAGAGCATATGTATAAAAAGAAATTTATGCTATGATCATCTTAATTAGTTGCAATAACCTCTCTAATCCCTTAAGATAAAGAATTGTACAGTTTGCAAGCTTTGCAGGCTGTGTTAAATCACTGTTTTAATATGAAAGCCTAAGGACAAATCAGATCCCTCCCCAAAAGTTTATTAAAATAATTTATCTTAAAATTCCAATTAAAATAAAAATTTAATATCTTAAATATTTACAGTGGTACATATTTACTAACTTGATTATAATCACCCCTTTCTGACAATCTCATCAACAGATCATGCAGATTATATAAAGAACCATGTTTTTTGTAGAGTTGGCAGCAAATTTCTATCTTAACCATATTTAAACAAAAATCCTAAGATGCTCCATCTCTCATTTTTCACATTGACATATAGATCAGAAACATCCATCACTTTCTAGGGGTTAGCATATTTAAGTATGAAAACCTGCTTGTGAGAGCATTCTGGATATTAAATCTAAACAAGAAAGATATTGAAATGGAATATTCAGGAGCTAGTCTAATGAGGAAAATCGCCGGGTCTCATAATACAACAGACACTGGGAAAGGTCAGAGCTAAATCAGTAATTGCTTCAAACTTTATCTTTCATGTACCTGAGATCCGGCGATAGAAAAATGAGAAAGCAGCCAGGTGACAGGTTTTTATTTATCATGTGCCTATGAATGATATAATCAATTTGAGATATATTTTTTCCTCTCTTTTCCAGACCCTTACAAAACACAGAAATCTTCTTCATCAAATTTATGTATAACTTCCATTATAAATATTTCCTAAGGGTATGTTTTCTGCTCACAAAACAAAATTCCTGAAAAGAACATTCAAGAGAATTTATTGAGTCAATAAATATTTACGGAGCATTTCCTATGTATGGGCCAGATGCCACCTCCATAACTGGGAGCAGGACAGACACAAATCCTGCCCTCACAGAGCAAGCAGGGTGGGAAGTGCCATGAATGGGGACTTCCAGGGCATGAGTGACTCACGCCATCCAAAAGGCACAGCTCTGTCCAGTAACACTCAGGGGAACTAATGGGTTAGAGTGACATGAAATCAATGTATTTCTAGACAGACTCAAAGTTTTATTTCTTCCTTCTTGTTTTCCTACTGCCTTTATGTCTATTTTAAAAGTAGGCTCAAGTGGTGATAGTGTTTGTGTATTCATTGAATTCTCTTCAAAAAGGTTAATTATTTTAGCAATAAAAGAAAATGACTGACCAAACATAAAATATCAACCTTTGTCAAGTCCTAGCAAAAGAAGGTACTATTTTACTAATATGAATTACAAATCCCACTCCAAATTTCCAATGCAGGAAAGAAGGGGAGTGGAACAGACATAATGGGCCATGGTGATAAGAATGTACAAATGCAGATCTAAAGCAGCTCAGATTTGTCTTACACGGATCTGATGAAGAGGCTCTATTGAGCAGAAGAGACAAGCCACAAAATCTAACTTTGAGCAAAGAATCCACTACAATGGCTCTTTTATTTTTAAAAAACACTTTTTTCTGAAGTATATCCTAAGTCAGTTACCCTCATGCTTTCTAAGGAGAGAGCATACCCAGACAAAAGGTACACGGATGTGGGACTCATGAATAAGTAGAGCACGAGAGAAAGCAAGCCCCAACTGCTAAAAGCCCCACCAGGACCTCGACCCCCTAAGTGACCCGTCCCGCCAGGTCCCATTCAACACGCTTTACTTCACTTCTCCAAACTCAGCAAAGGCCCTTCTAGTCCTATCTTTCAAACTACCGCTAATTAACTACCAGTTAATTTTTCTTAAGGAATCTTATATTCTACTTCCAAAATGTAGAAATCAGTAATAAATTCCGCTGACCTCTGGTCAAATTTCAGCTGACAATTCAGATATTCCCGTTTTGTGAGTCAGATCATTCACAGAGCTCATTTGGGGCCATTCTCCAAAGAATACTTGATATAACAGGAAATTGAATGCTTTTTTTTTTTTTTAAGTCAAAATGTACTTGATGTACTTGGTGACACCAGGAACAAGAAACTAGGAGAAAATTAAGCCTATTTAGCAAGATTCCTCCCTCCAAAGCCACCGTGGGACTTACCCATCTTATCATCTAAATGTTTACAAATATTATTACTCATTTTCGTGGGAAGATAACACTTGACAAGCCAAACAAATATTTACTTTCACCTGCAGGGTGACTAATCTTAAACACTAACCAGGGCCATTATATTCCTAACATACAATATTGAGAGTTACTGATATTCAAGTTAAAAGTTTACTTGGATTTCTGCCATCTACCTCATAGTTGCTAAATCTGATCATTAAAGATACAGTGGACTCTTGTACAACACAGGGGCTAGGGGTATCGACCCCACATGTAGTTTAAAATCCATGTATAACTTCTGACTTGCCCCAAACTTCACTATTAATAGCCTGCTATTGACTGGATGCCTTACCACTAACAGAAACAGCTGATTAACATATACTTTGTATGTTATGTGTATTATATACAGTGTTCTTACAATAAAGTAAGCTAGAGAAAATAAAATGTTAAGAAAATCATAAGGAAGAGAAAATACATTCACAGTACTGTACCATATTTAAGGGGAAAAATCCACAATAAGTGTATGTTATACATATAAACGTTCAAGGATGTCCCTCTGGTCCTCCACTTTCAGCCATTGACTCCTTTGTCTACCCACATCCTCACCTTGGAAACTTAATTGCTCCATCTACCTTAGGATAGTCAATGTTCGAGAATTTCCTTCAATCACAATGACCAATCCCATGCCCTGCTGCTTCATTCCTAGTAAGTAGTAGCAAGAGCTACTTTGTTAAACGATTCTTGCCAACTCATGAATGAGTCTGAATGAGTATGTGTATTACTTCTTTCAACAATGTTTTGCCTTATATCAAAAAAGTACTAGTCCCAAAGTATAACTGCAATTACAGTCCCAAATACAGCCCTCTCCCATTTCCATCAATACTATACTTTGCAACTGTCCACCTCAGTAAAGGGGCCATCAGTAAATGCTTTCATTTTTTATTACATTATGACAGTAAAAATTGAGATTACCAAATATCCAATAGCAGGGGATAGCTATATAAACTATGTTACATTAATATGAAAGACAATTTTACTGTTAAAATCATAATGGTGAACATTTGTTAATAATATGGGGAAATATTTATAATACAACTATAGCAAGAAGCATGATGTGAAATATTTTACAATATCCCAAATTTGAAAATTTGTGTGTGATTGTCTCTGAATGTACATTTTTTAAAATATATAAAAATAGCTTTGTGCAGTGGCAGTATCGTAGCCAATGAGGTTTATCCGAGGCGTGATTATTGCTAATTAAAATATATAAAAATATTTCTAATTTCTAACCACAAAATTAGAAGACTTTTACTTAGAAAGTTACTTTTAGTATTTCTTTTTACAACTTTGGGCTAGAAATCTTAGAAATAGCATTAACTGTCAGTATAGACAAGTTACAATCGGAATAAATTGAAAAAAATCCCAAGTAAAAAAATGGGATTCAGGGGCGCCTGGGTGGCTCAGTGGGTTAAGCCGCTGCCTTCGGCTCAGGTCATGATCTCGGGGTCCTGGGATCGAGTCCCACATCGGGCTCTCTGCTCAGCAGGGAGCCTGCTTACCTCTCTCTCTCTCACTGCCTGCCTCTCTATCTACTTGTGATCTCTCTCTGTCAAATAAATAAAAAAATAAATAAAAAAAAAAATCTAAAAAAAAAATAAAAAAAAAAAATGGGATTCAATAAAGGCTTTTATGTCAGTGACTTTTGGCCAGAAACTATAAAGGCAAAGACTTCTAAAAGGTGAACTTACTAGGTAAGGAGAAGGTTGCAATGAAAAAAAGTTATTCTCTAGTCTGATGCAAGGTCTAACAGCATTCAGTGTTTTACAAAAAGAAATTGCCATTGGCAGCTTCATTAATTAGGTGCTTTATTAGTTCAAGTGAGAACTTGATACTTCAGGGGACATCGCTCAGTGAAATTTCTCATAAGAGTAAGCCCTTATTAGCAAATCAAAACTGTGGCAATTCCCACATATATGTGAAAGGCAAGCTTGTCACTGTTTAATGAGAAGAAAGCAGAATTACAATAAACTGAGAAGACCTCAACTCAAACAAAAGACATTAGTTTAGCTAAGCAAATACAGACACCATAGAAGCTGAATCTAGTGGTCAAAACAGTATATACCTTGTTAGAAAAGCTGGAAATTCATCACAATGCATGCTATGACTGTAAGTTGCTGCTCATGTACAGCATGAGCATAATGTTATTCTGTACATAATGTTTACTGTATCATATCTGAACACTTCCAGAAAACTGGCTATCTTAAAACACTTAAAAAAATTTAAGGGGCGCCTGGGTGGCTCAGTGGGTTAAAGCCTCTGCCTTCGGTTCCAGTCATGGTCTCAGGGTCCTGGGATTGAGCTCCACATCAGGCTCTCTGCTCAGCAGGGAGCCTACTTCCTCCTCTCTCTCTCTGCCTGCCTCTCTGACTACTTGTGATCTGTCAAATAAATAAATAAAAATCTTTTTAAAAAATTTAATGTAATTTCCTTCAAATAAAAGTATATTATTAGATTTTATTATTTATATACAATATGTGGATATACATAGATATATATATATAGTATGGGGGAAAAATCATAAAAAGCAAAGCAATTTGGAAGGGCAAGATTTTACAGACCTTGTTAAAGATAGTTACTGGTGGATCTTCATTCTTCCAACTAAACTTTGCAATGTGGTTACTAAGTTCAAAAATCCAGCTGGAAATTTCATAGGGATTGCATTAATTTATATATTAATTTGGAGAGAATTGATGTTTTGTGTCCACACAAAAACTTGCACATGATGTTTTATGGCAGCTTTATTCATAATTGTCCAAATTTGGAAACTAAGATGCCCTTCAATTAGTTAATGGATAAATAACCAATAGCACATCCATACAATGGAATGCCATTCAATGCTAAAAAGAAATGAGCTACCATGCCACAAAAAAACCTGGAGAAACCTTAAATACACATGTCTTAATGAAAGTAGCCAAGGGTTTCATTCTTTTTTTTTTTCTTTTTCCTTTTTTTCTCTTTTTTTTTCAAGGATTTTATTTATCCACTTGACAGACAGAGATCACAAGGAGGCAGAGAGGCAGGCAGAGAGAGAGGGGGAAGCAGACTCCCCGCTAAGCAGAGAGCACAATGCGGGGCTCAATCGCAGGACCCCGGGACCATGACCCGAGCCGAAGGCAGAGGCCTCAACCCACTGAGCCACCCAGGTGCCCAGGGGTTTCATTCTTAATGTCATTAAATATTATAGACATACAAAACCAAAACCACACACACAAAAATATCTAATGTGTTAACAAACTATAGATAAAAACCAGAAATAAACTGAAGGGAAAGAGCAAACCAGAATAAACTCAATTCATAAAATCAGTAACTATCATAGATAGGAGGTGACAATGCTTTTGCATTTTAATTCTAATTTCTGTTGGGGTGACCCAGTGCTTTCTATTGATTGAGGAAAATATCAGACAGAAATAGAAATTTTTATTGGCCAAAAAAATAGATCCCATTTACCTCAACTCAGGACATTTTAAAAATAAAGATGAGGGGGCTTTTTCTTACATGAAAAGGCAAATAAGGCAAATTTTATTTTTTCTGTAAGACTGTTGACAACCTCTATTTTTCACGTAGTTTCACTTGATTGAACCACACCAAACAATGCTCCTGAGTTCGACTTTTCCAACTTTTCTTTTCTAGAAAAAGGAAAGTCCATGCTGATTCTTAATCATAGCTTTGAATTCACACTTATATTCTTTCTGTACATCCCTTGGAGTATATAGGAAAGTTTTCTATTTCTTTGGGGGAAAAGAAAAACCTGCCAGGTATTTTCTAAGCCAGAACCATCAAACAGGTAGCAAAGTTGTATTAAAAGTAGAAGAGGACAAAAGAGAGACAAATAAAAAAGATAAAATCAACTAAAGAAATTCTAAATAAAAATGTGGAACATAAAAGTAGTCAGTAAAATTTCAACAAGCATTTTATTCAAGACTTAAAAAAAAGAAAGAAAGAAAAGCCTTTGACTGGCCAATCTAGACAGAAAAAGGTGCTCTGGCATTGAAGGATAAAAGAAGCAATTCTCATTGCTTTGGGGATTTATGGAACTTTTAAGATTTTGAACCAATATAAGACATGTCTTTGAAATTAACAAGGGCTTATTGAGGTCACAGAAGAGACTAGAGACTCACTGCACAGAAGAAGATAAATAAAGAACAAATGTATTCACTTAGCCAGTGACTTCGGAGCATTGTCCATGTATCAGGCCCGTATAGTTGATCACTGAACAGAAGAGACCCCTGAACCCCTGGGAAAAAAAAAAGAAATCCCTGCCATGGTAAAGGTTCTGCTCTATTTGGAAGAAGGCCCAAAATGAACGCTAAAGACAACAGTTACAGGTCGCAGGTTGAAGCTATAGGAGATCATGGAGTAGGGTAAGGGTAACGGAGGTATAGGTAATGGGACAGGAGAAGAGAATTACAATTTACGTAAGTGTGTCCAGGATAGGCCTCCTAGAATGGGACATTTGGCGGGTGGGAGGGGTGGTTTCCTCTGATTTTTTCATTATGGTAAAATACACATAACATGAAACTTACTATCCTAATCATTTTTAAGCCTACAGCTCAGTAGTATTAAGTACATTCATATTTTTCAACCATCACCACCATCTGTTTCTAAAACTCTTTTCTTCTTGCAAAATTAAAATTCTGTAACCATCAATAACTTTCATGACTCCCACCTCTCAGCGCCTGGCAACCACCATTCCACTTCCTTTCTTTTCCTTTTTCTTAAAAATGTGGTATACATACGATAGAGTAGTATTCGTTCTTAAAAGGGAAGGAGATCCTGCCATCAGGATGAGCCCAGAGGACACCACACCAAGTGGCATAAGCCAGACAGAAAGACAAACAACATACATCCCTCTCAGATATGGAATCTAAAATTTTTTAAAAAGCCAAACTCGGGACCTGGGTGGCTCAGTGGGTTAAGCCTCTGCCTTCGGCTCAGGTCATGATCTCAGGGCCCTGGGATTGAGCCGCACATAGGGCTCTCTGCTCAGCAGGGAGCCTGCTTCCCCATCTCTCTCTGCCTGCCTCTGTCTACTTGTGATCTCTCTCTGTGTCACATAGATAATGAAATCTTAGGGAAAAAAAAAAAAAGCCAAACTCATAGTAAGAGAGAATAGAATGGTGCTTACCATAGGCTGAGGTGTGGGAGAAAAGGAACGATTTAAAAGAAAATGTTAACTCTAATAAAATAAATAAATAAATAAATAAATAAATAAATACATACATACATACATAAATAAAATGTTAACTCTTTGTTGATGGGTAAAGAAGGAAACGTTTGAACACAGATCTGAAGCAAGGATGGATGGAGTCTGTGGAAACAGCCCATGGAAGGGCAGGAGGTTAGAGCATGCCTGATGTGTACTGGGAGGGTCCCAGTTCAGGGAGTTTGCAGTTACTAGGAAGCCCAGAATATACACCCTGAAGATAAGAGATCAACCAAGTCCCACATACAAAACGAAAAATGATCAAGTTTCAACAAGAATGAACTATAATAACTCCCAGAGTATTTCTGAACACACTGGGGAAGAGATGAGAGTTTAAATGGACCCTGAAATGTTTCTGAGGTTTTCTTCCCAGTGCAATAAAATCAATGATCATAAGCACTTACAAAAGCTATAAAGCAATTACAAAGATGAGAGATCACATCGTACCAAATGTTCAAAAACAAGACTGTTAGGTAATACTCAAATCTCTTGCATTCTAAAATAATTCAGCCCTCTTGCGTGCAGCCTCCTCTAGTGATTGGCCCAGCTATCTCTTCCAGAAAGTGGAATCTACTTCACTATTCTTTTTCACTCTTCCTTGACATGCCTTCATCCACTGAAAACTGGCTTACCTCCCCCAGATTCACGAAAACTGTTCTGGGATCTTGCTTGCATATCCAGTGTCTAGCTTCCAGATACTTTATTTGCTTACCTTTTGTATTTGATATCATTAAACATGGCCACTTTGCAATTTGCTCCTTCTTTGGTTGGTCTCCTGCTTCATTCCTCTTAGCATTTTCTTCTTTCTTCCTCCATCAGCTTCATAAACACTGGGCTATGTTCTCAGCTCTTGTTTTGCTTAGTACTCACTGTCTCTAACACCTCTTCTCCTATTTTTTCTTAAGGCCACTCAAATCAGGGTTTCACTCAACTGTTCCACGTAACTTACTAGGTAACTAACAGTACCATTTCCCCCAAACAACCTGAGTTTGCTCCAGTTGTCACAATGTAACAATGATAATGTCCTTTTTCATGTTCACATGTGTTATCCCTCATTGGACAATAAAATATATGATCTCCCAGTCTATGACTCCCACTGAAAAAGTCAGTGGTCATTTTTTAGTATTCCAGTTCTCCTATTGTGGTCCAAGACTCCCTAAAGCACCACAAAAAAACTCAGAAGGCCTCACAAGGTATTTTAAAATTTCAAGGGAAATACTATACAAACTACTAGCTTAAGTTAGTTCACAGTTTCAAGGTTAGATCATGCTGTGTTCCTTTCAATCATGTCCTATCTTTGTAAAACTGGGTTTTGGGTGTTTGCTATGACAAAAAGTAAAAAGCCTGGGTGGCTTGGTCAGTTAAGCTTCCAACTCTTGATATCGGGTCGGGTCATGAGCTCAGGATCCTGGGATCAAACCCATGTCAGGTCTGGGCTGGGCATGGAGCCTGCTTAAGACTCTCTCTCTCTCTCTCTCTCTCTCTCTCTCCCTCTGTCCCTTCCTTCACCTTGCACATACTCCCTCTCTCTAAAAAAAATAAAGACTACAAAAATCAATGTGGACAGGACCTGAATGAGGTGGTGGCCAAAAAGAGTCCAAGATTTAAAAGTTGTGCAGTGCCCAACAAGTACACACATCCCATTAGAAAGCAACTGTGGTTATTTATGAATGAAATTAAACATCAGGTTTTGGTTTTTTGTGTGTAATCGATTTTCAAATGGTTACTAAGTTAATAGGACACAAATCTTTATGAAGTTGTCTGGGCAAGACCACTTAGTAAACAAACTGTTAGGTACTTCTTTTGGCCTAGGACAGCCATAAAAATGTAGTGAGGCACTAATGTGATGTGACACAGATGATGTGAACCAAGAAAGTCTGGGAGCCTCTATTTCTGTTCTTAAGGTAACTGACCTGTCAGCAATTGACATAATCACTTCCTCCTCCTTTTTATGTTTCCATCACTCAGCTTCTAGGACCCACACTTTCTTGGCTTTCCTTTTATCTCACTGGTCACAGCTTCTCAATCTCCTTTGCTGTTTTAGCCTTCTCCTCAAACTCTTGCACTTAAGCACCCTAGGACTCATGCGTCAGCCCTCTTTGCTTCTCAGAAACCCATAATTTCTCCTTGAGTGGCCTCCTCCATTCTCTTGACTTTAAATACCATCAATGTCACAATGTAACAATGGGGACACCTGGGTGTCTCAGTCGGTTATGTGTCCAGCTCTTAGTTTTGGCCAAGGTCATGATCTCAGGGTCAGGAGATCAAGCCCCACCTCAGGCTCTGCCCTGAGCATGGATCCTGCTTAAGAGTTTCTCTCTTTCTCTCTCCCTTTGCCCCTCCCTTGCTCAGGTTCTCTCTCTCTCAAAAATAAAAATAAAAATAAATAAATACCATCCATATATATTGAAAATTTCTAAATTCATAACTACAGAACAGTTTTCTTTCCTGACTCCAAACTCAAATAATCCAACTACCTTCAACTACATTTGCAATTTGCATTTGGGTGTGGAATCCATACTTCAAACTTACCAAGTCCAAAAAATGCTTCATCTCTCCCTACGCCCTTCCCCCCAACACACAAAGAAACCCCAAAACTAAAAAACAAAAAATAAAAATCCTGCTCCATTTCAGTGCATGGTAACGCCACCCTTCTCATGCTAATGTTGTTTAAACCTGGGGTCATCTTTGAATCCTTCCTTTCACTTAAATGTTACCAATCCAGCAACAAATTCTGTTGGCTCTGCCTTCAAAATATACTCAAAATTCAGTCACTTGGAACTCTGAAAGAGCCTCCCAACCAGTCTTCCTGCCTCAACATTTGCCCTACTACAATATATGTTCTCAACAAAGTAGCCAGCATGATCCTTTTAAGACATTAAGTCAGATCATTGCTCTCTACTTAAAATCTCCAATGACATGACATTTGACCCAGAGTCAAGGTCAAAGTCCTTGGTCGACCTTCCCCAACCAAAATACTCTGGCATCATCTGCTATCATTTTTACTCACTCTACTCGAGCCACACTGGCCTACTTGCTGATCCTTGTACACATACCGGCCCTAAACTCTTGCATCACCTGTTCCTTTTGTTCGGGATGCTCTTCACCCACTTAAGCACTTGCTGTCTCTCCACTCCTTCAAATCACTTTCACCTGCCCATCCTGTAAAATACTGCAACCTGTACTCAGCATTCCCAATCCCACTTATCCAGGTCTACTTTATCTTCTTCCATATCATCTATTATCTTTTAACATTCTATAGAATTTACTCTCATAACATAGTTATTGTATACTGTTCTTTAAGATCTAGAGGTTCAGGGATTCCTGTTCTGTTCATTTTCTTTCCAAGTGCATGAAGAAATTTTTGGAATGTGTAAAATATTCACTGATTATTTATTGAATGAATGAATGAATGAGTCAGCATGTTAATTTGGAAGTCATCTCATCCATTCTTAAAGCTTTGGCTACTATGTATAGTATGGGGATCATTGGGGGATCCCCAAATTTGTATCTCCAAACCAGAAGTCTTGCCAGACTCACACCACTATATTCCCCTGCTTACCAGAGATCCTTCTTAGTTGTTCCAAAAGAACTTCAGATTGATTCAAATATCTCAGAGAGGAGCCTCTTAATATCACTCATCACCAGGGAAGTGCAGATCAAAACCACAATGAGATTATCTCACACCTGTTGGAACGGCTATTTCCCAAAAGACAAGAAATAAGAACTATCGACAAGGATATGGGCAAAAGGGAAGCCTCGTGCACTGTTGGGGGGCATGTAAACTGAGTATGGAAAACAGTATGGAGTTTCCTCAAAAAATTAAAAATATAACTACCATATGATCTAGCAATTCCACCTCTGGGTATTTATTCGAAGAAAACAAAAGTAGTAATTTGAAAAAACATATGCACCCCCGTGTTCACTGCAGCATTATTTATAATAGTCAAGATACTGAAATAACAAGTGTCCACCAATGAATGAATGGATAAAGATGATGTGAGATAAACACACACACACGTGCATACACATAAACACACATGTATACACATACTGGAATATTACTCAACAACAACAACAACAACAAAAGAGAGAGAAGAAAATCTTGTCATTTGCAACAACATGTTGGACCCAAGAGCATTACATTAAGTGAAATAAATCAGACAGAGAACTCACTTACATGTGATCTCACTTATATGTGGAATCTAAAAACAAACAAAACCCCAAGGTTATCAATATAGAGAAGAGGCTGAAGTTTACCAGAGGTGGGGTTGGGGGATTGGTGAAATGGGTGAAAGGAGTCAAAAGGTACAAACACCCACTTAAAGAAATTAAGTCATGGTCAGGTTACCAGACTAAAAGAAACACTAAAACAATAAAGAGACAGCAAAAATAGATAGATATAAATGATTACAAATGAGAAGCCCAAATTACTGTGTGTAGTACAAATAAAAGAAAAGCATAAGGTTAAAATAAATAAGCTAATCCAATAATATATGTAAACTTATAACAGAAGTGCGTTACAATGCTGAGTCCTACAATGAGCTCTCACACATTCCCACTGCCACAATCGCTCCATTTCAAATACGTTTTTGTTTTGTTTTGTTTTGTTTTAAATATTTTATTTATTTGTCAGAGAGAAGGAGAGAGAGAGAGAGCGCGCGCACAGGCAGGCAGAGAGGCAGGCAGAGGTGGAGAGAGAAGCAGGCTCCCTGCCAAGCAAGGAGGTCATGCGGGACTCGATCCCAGGATCCTGGGATCATGACCCGAGCTGAAGGCAGCGGCTTAACCCACTGAGCCACCCAGGCGTCCCTCAAATACGTTTTTCATAAGGACAGACTCTGACTAATACTTTTTGTACTAGTCAGGGTAGACTTAAAAAACAGCCACCACCAAATCTTTGTGGCTTAAGAAATAAAAGTTTATTTCTCTCACACACATCACAGTCCAAAGTGGGTCACAAATACATTGGAGCATTTGCACATAATAGGCAATGGATATGTGTTAAAAGATTGAATAAATAAACAGAAGGAAATGAGAAAGAAGTAAAGAAGTCAGAAAGGAAGGAATGTAGGTCCCATTTGGCTTTGCTCAAACTATGGAAAGTATCCTGGCCTCAGTTATCCCATCTGTAACCTGGGACAATGGTGCCCCACCTCACCTGGTGGCTACAATGATTAAAGTGTAGTAATATATGTACAGTGTATAATATAATAATGTATTACTGTAGGTAAGAATTGATTCTTATAATCAGGCCGGGCTGCAGGCACAACTCCAATTTTCTTCTGCTATCTAACTTCTTACCTTCTCTCTTCTATTTTTCTCTCATTTCCCTCCCCCACTAATGTCATGCTTGCAGAATTCCATTAAGTCTACTCTCAGTTGGCTTTCAATCAGGAAAAAACTTGCATCACCTGATACTTCCTTCCTCACCAGGTGAAGGAAAATTCAACCAAACAGAATGGAGATAGTATTTGAAATTACTATTAATAAAAATATTACTATTAATCAGAAATCGATGCGTTTGATAACATCAGCATTTATTATTCTACAGATGTTAGTAGCTTCCTAATTACAGGAGACTCCTGGCAATAGTGGATGGCAGGATTGGCACGTGCGGCCAAAGTAGATTGAATACTGGATTAAGTACAAGAATGAGATCTGAATTCCAGTTCTGCTACTAACTTACTTGTGTAATTTTTAGCAGGTTAACTTAACACACCTAGTCTTCATATCCCACATACGTAGAATGAGCAGGTTGGCTTAGGTCATTCTTTTAGTACATAATCTTTCCAAAAAGGATATCCATCATGATCATAGGACAGAACTGTTCGGAAAACTTGTATCCAACAAGCCATCTTTTAGAATGACAAGAAGGAATTCCACCCCTTTACCAACTTTATCTGACATCCTAAAACTGAATTTATCTGTCATAATAGGAAAAGGCTTATCTTAGTTCAGGTTACCATAACAAATTACCATAGACTAGGTAGCTTATGGAACAAACGTTATTTCTGACAATTCCGAAAGTGAGGAAGACCAAGATGGGTAGAGAGCCCTTTGCAGAACACGGCATCAGCAGAGCAATAGGGAGCTCTGGTCTCCTTCTATAATCCCATCAAGAGATCCGCACCCTCATGATCTCATCTAAACTTTATCACTTCCCCAAAATCCCACCTCTAAATACCAGCCCTTTGGGAACTGGGGCTTTAGCATATGAATGGGGGCACACATTCAGGCCATAGCAAGACCCCTTTGAGGTTACTCACACACCCTCCTCTTCACAGCTCCCTCAGCGTCTTACTCAGCCCTTCTGGTACTGCGCCCATCTATGATGGAGTGATGAGGGGTGGTATGAAGAGCTGGTCAGCTCGGTGTAACACAGGACACTGAAAGGTAATCCTTACACCTAGATCTCCTGGACAGGTGGTCAAGGCTTGGTCAGGCCTACATCACGATTCAACTTCATGCTCTGTCTAGTTTTGCATTCTCCTTCCTTACACAGGTGTTGATCCCTAATAAACATTTTGCATCTCGGGTTCCATCTTAGTGTTTAATTACATCAAGCCAGTGCAGTGGTGGAATGAGAGACAAGTGCAATTAGAGAAGACAAGAACCACAGGACAAAGTAATCTGGACATTTGAGCTCTCCAAAAGGAATGTCATTCCCTTATTTCTTTTTCTGGTCTGAAAGATGATCTCTTTATTGTTCCATGGGGCACAAAGATTTTGCCAATTTACAAGTCTCACTGAAGGCTGTTGATGGCAACTCCAGGATTAAACTGTACTGAGAGTTTTGGATACCATCCCAATTCAATAAATATGGCGACTTTATCATCCTATTTGTAACTTTGATTTAAAACATTCGTCGCTACTCTGTCTTCTGTTGAGCTTTGGTACCAAATCCAACCTGTTCAAGTGTAGACATGTTAATCACTCTCAGTTTCATCGGACTGAGGACTTCATGCACCATCACCAAAGACATAGTAGAGGATATTACTGCCCTCTGCTGGAAATACTCAAGATTATTCTAAAACTGTCACCCGAAGAAGGGATTTTTCTCATGGAGGCTCACGATAGAGTTTGAGGAGCAGAAGTATGAATCCAGAAAACTATCCTCATTTCTGGGTCTTGACATTCACTTGGCTGCGCATTTGCCTAAATTTCCATTTTTTTCCTGCTTTCTTATTTTTATCACAGAGTCTGTCATCCCAAAGTCTTTAAAACATTGGTCCCCTAAGAGATGGACCTCATCACCGAATACATTTAAAAACAATGCTTTCGGGGCGCCTGGGTGGCTCAGTGGGTTAAGCCGCTGCCTTCGGCTCAGGTCATGATCTCAGGGTCCTGGGATCGAGCCCCGCATCGGGCTCTCTGCTCAGCAGCAGGCCTGCTTCCCTCTCTCTCTCTCTGCCTGCCTCTCTGTCTACTTGTGATCTCTCTCTGTCAAATAAATAAATAAAATCTTTAAAAAAAAAAAACAAAAAAAACACAATGCTTTCAATTTCCTTTTCAGATAAAACAAAAAGGGGAAAAAGCTAAAAACAGCAAGGTATTAGAAAATGAGTTGTATCGACAACTATTTCTACTTTAGGTCTTCAAACAAATTCTATTTTCTGGGGATCTGCCAATAGGCAAGTATTTGAATTGCTATTGCTTTGTCTCCTCTGTACTGAATAATTCCATTAAAATAGGGAATTGGGATAAATAATTTATGCGCCTGCTTTGTGTAAGTGTGTGAGTGCATATATTTTCTTCACGTGTGGGTGAAGTAGCATAGAAGGTCACACTGATAATTCAATTTTTAAGAACCTCTGCTGACTTGTTCAATTTAATTTGCCTTTTTTTTAGTTCTTTTTAAATTTCTTTTCAGTGTTCCAGAACTCATTGTTTATACACCACACCCAGTGCCTCCTGCAATACGTGCCCTCCACAATACCCACTACCAGTCTCACCCAATCCCCTAGCCCCCTCCCCTCCAAAACCCTCAGTCTGTCTCTCAGAGTCCACAGTCTCTCATGGTTTGTCTCCCCCTCCAATTTCCCCCAACTCCCTTCTCCTCTCCATCTCCCCCTGACCTCCGTGTTATTCCTTATGCTCCACCAGTAAGCGAAACCATATAATTGACTCTCTCTTACTCTGCCTTCTTAGTACAAAGAGAAGAATATCAAGCAACCATCCCTTGAACACAGAGAAGCAGTATACAAAAGTGGTCAAAGGAGACTACAGACCAAGGAGACAAACAGGTTTCAACCTTGATTCTGGTCCTTAACTTCTCTGAGCCTTGACCTCCTTTTGCAAAATAAGAACAATTATACTTTAAAAAGCTGTAGTGGGAAAAAAAAAAAAAAGTTGTAGTGGGGCTCAAATGAGATAATATATGCAGAGTTTAAGCACAGTACAGGTACATATTAAATGCTGAGTAATTCGCTATTATTATTTCTAGTCAATTGAAAAAGAATGCATTTATTTTATCTAAGTCCAAAAATTCTAACTCTGTTGGTCTAGGCAAAATTTACCCTAATCAGTCATCTATTTAGAGCTCCTAAATTGGTTATTTTCCCAAAGTGATCCCTCAATCTCTTCCAGTTCTTTTACTTCTGAAACTAGCTGTTGTTGCCAAGTCCTTGGGGCTCAAGCCTATTCTCACTTCCAGGCCCCACCTCAAGCCTGACCTTTCAGATTTCCCTGATCTTTTCCTTGATCTCACCAAGTGTTGCAAATATGCACTTGTTTCCAACCACACTTTACGCTCTGGTGGTCCAACTCCCTCTAACCGTGAATTGTTTAAGAGCAAATATTGTGTCCATATTCATGAAAAGATGGACACAATATTGAATGATAGTCATTTCCTATTAAATGAAGAATGAATGAATAATTGTCATTTCCTATTAATTGAAAATATTTCCATAAACCTCTCCCTTGTCAATTAGGTAACAAAAATCCCTTAAGGACTGGAAGAGAACTTGACCTCTTCTGAGTCACTGAAACACTTCTTTCCATAAAAAAGATGAAGGGAGTAATCTCATCAAAAAACCAGAATGGTGATTTAGTCAACTTGACGAGGCATATTCCAATCAGAACCAAAGGGTACCACCTTGAGAAAGGCAATCCAATCCCTAGAGATTCTGAAACTTTTGTTCACTAGGTTATTGCAACTTGATTTACTCCAGGGAAAAAGCAGAGGTGTGGCATGTCAGTTGTATCACAAGTTTATCTGGTCATGGTTAACTACAACCATCTCGTATCATAATCACACATATTTCTATATCAGTTTGGAAAGTAATACTCTTTAAATAAATAATTATTAAAATATTAAAATAACTATTTTATAATTATATTAATTATTAAAAATATTAAAAAATAAAGTTAAAATAACTATAAAATAACTGTAACCTATTACAATATTAGTGTAAATAAAATCTCTACAGGTTTCTGAACACTTGGGAATTCTTCTGTATTGAATATTGAAGTATTGAAGTATTCATTTAATACTTCTATATTGAAACACCATAGGCCTTTAGATTATCATTATTACTAATGATATACATCTGCTTTTTATCAAATAAAAAATGAACTTTGTTGATGATATATACTGAAATATTAAAAGGAGGCTTAGGTAATAATCCCAGAAGCTCTAGCAAAAAAAGGGGGAGGAAAATTTTTTTTTTTATAAATAATCTTTTTTTTTTTTAAGATTTTATTTATTTGATACAGAGAGAGAGAGATCACAAGTAGGCAGAGAAAGAGAGATCACAAGTAGGCAGAGAGAGAGGGGGAAGCAGGCTCCCTCCTGAGCAGAGAACCTGATGTGGGGCTCGATTCCAGGACCCTGAGATCATGACCTGAGCCGAAGGCAGAGGCTTAACCCACTGAGCCACCCAGGTGCCCTGGGGGAGGAAATTTTTTAATGGAAAGAAAAATCAACAAAATTATTCATGATCTTCCTTCTCTAAGAATAATACATACTTCCTTGGTTCCTATTCTTCAGTCCAATTTATATAGCAATTAAATATTCTTCTTGAAATGAACTTAGTAGATCTGAGGTTTTTCTCTTGTTTATTTGTTTTTAAGAAAAAAAAAATATCCGGGGTGGCTGGGTGGCTCAGTTGATTCAGCACTGACTCCTAGTTTCAACTCAGGACATGATCTCAGGGTCATGAGATCAAACCCTGCTTTGAGCTCCATGCTCAGTGTGGAGTCTGCTTGAGATTCTTTCTCCCTCTGCCCCTCTTTTGCTCGTGCTCTCTCTCTCTTTCTCTAAAATAAATAAAGCTTTTTTAAAAATCCAACTTAGTGCAAAACACATCTGATTTTGAAAAGCTGTAAGAGAACAATGCTACCATTTCTTGAGTACTTTGTAGATGTCAAGAATTGTGCTGAAAATTTTACAGCATTATTTGATTTTAAATTTTACAAGTATTATTTGATTTACTCCTTAGAACAGGACTACTGTTGCTATATTCCCTTCACTATCTTAAGGAAGATTATAACACCCAAAGTCACATAAAATTTTTGTAGCTGGGCTCAAGCTCTTCTGATTTTAAATCTATCTTTTAGTTGTAACCTAGAGCTTCCCAGAGTTCCAGCTGCATGCCAGTCTACAAACTATATGAATAACCAATGACACAGCATTAATGTCCATCCCCATTTTCCCCCTCTACTGCCCTTGAGTTACTCATTTTCAAACAACAAACTATGCATTTCTCAGCACTTTCACTTACAGGTTTTAGGGGGGACAAAAACCTTCTAAATCTCAGTTCAAAATTATTTCCTGAAGAAGCTTCCATTTAAGATCACAATTTCTTGGGGCGCCTGGGTGGCTCAGTCAGTTAAGCCTCCAACTCTTGGTTTCAGCTCAGGTCATGATCTCAGGGTTTTGGGGTCCAGCTCTGCACTGGGCTCTGCACTCAGCAAAGAGCCTGCTTGAGTATTCTCTTCCTCTGCTCCTTCCCCCGCTTGCTCACTCTCTTTCAAATAAATAAATCTTAAAAAAAAAAAAAAAATCACAACTTATTTTCAAATAAAATTAAATATGCAGATAAAGATAGAATTTGAAATATAGACTTCCCATATCCTCCACCTCCTTCCTAGAGTTGCCAAATTTTACAAACAAAAATTCAGAATACTCCATTAAATTTGAATTTCAGGTAAATAAGGAATAATATTTTAGTGTAAGTGTGTTCCCCATATACTCATACAGATATGTGCTAATACTAAAACAATCATTTGTTTGTTTATCTGAAATTCAGATTAAACTGGGAATCCTGCATTTTATCTGGCAACCTACTTCTACGCTACCTCAGCCTCACATCAAATTGCTCAGCAGAACCCTCCACGTGTAACTAGGGTCTCATTTGGAAATGAGTCTCACCACATGATTGTTTTCCTTCTTCCATCAATGATAAAGGGAATGTTCTGAGGACTATCTGGAAAGACAATGATGATCTATTCAGTGACTTAACATAGCAGAACTAATACATGGAGAGGTGTGGGAACCCCCTGGACTTCACTGGTAAACTCTAGTAAGACAAAAGCTATTTTTGTGACATTGAAGTTGAACGTATATGTTCTACTATCACATTTCACCACAAATGTAACAAAATAAACCCAAAACTAGTCTTATGAGAAAATAAAGAAAAAAGATTTGATATAGAGTCGAAGCTACTCACATCTTTTAAAAGCAGTCTTTTAAACATAGACATCAATGGAAGTTCCTAAAAAAAAAATCGTTGCAATGTTCCGCTACACCAAAAGTTGCCATTTTATCTTATAGTAGCAAATGGTCCTCTTGCATTTTTGGGTAACAGTACACAAATACTCATCAAATCTCAATTTTTTAAAATGACTAAAACTCACATGATTTATCGAAGGAAAGGCAATTTTGGTTTTGCAAGATAATATAAACTTAGATTTCTCTCTAATGGTAAACAGTTCCCAAAGGAATCAGATTTCCTAGGTAAATGTCAAGTGTGCTCTCTAAAGCACTATTAATCAAATTATGTAATTAAATATGTGCTGTACTCTGACATATTGGATTTTGGACCATTTTACCAAGCCGAAGCTTTCCTCCTGTAGAATATAAATGAGTTAACCAGTGTGAATGCAAAGTAACGAGACTGTTTTGGTGGGCTCAATGGAAATGTTCTCATTGTTTTAGGGGGCTCCAGGAACATATCACTTTTCATGTTATATATGGGTCCATGTCAGTGGGCCAGGGATGGGGAGAATCTCAGAGAGGCTTCCATCAGCAGGTAAGCTATGATGTGAACCAGAGCAAATGTCCTAGTCAGGTTGGGCTGCTATAACAAAATAGCATCAGCTGGGTGGCTTAAATAACCAACATTTATTTCTCACGGTTCTGGAGGCTAGAAGTCTGAGAGCAGGGTGCCAGCCAGTCAAGTTCTTGGTTGAGTGCCCCTTTCCTGGTTTACTGATGGTCAGCTTATGGCTGTGTTCTCACATGACAGAGAGAGCTAGGTAGCTCTCTGGCCTTTTCTTATAAGAGCTCTAATCTCCTCTTGAGGGCTCCACCCTCCTGACCTAAACTCCAAATGCCAACACAGTGAAGATTATGGTTTCAACATTTTAATTTGAAGGGGGTTGGGAATGGGGAGGGAGACACACAAACATGCAGTGCATCATAGCAGGTGTTATGAACACTATAACCTAAAATATTTTTGCACAAATGTGATATTTGGCCAACTATGATCACGTAAGTGATATTCTTCACATCTTAGTTTAAGCAACATTCTAGAAATAGTTTATTATCCTAACAAGGAAGTCACACACCAGGTCTGATCAGCCAGGATTTAATCAGAACTATCTATACTCTTGAGGTTACTACTACAGGACTTCTGGTATCGTAATCTCCAATTGATACTGAAGGTTTGGTTAATTCATATAATAAGTTCGAGGGGAAAATTTTGGTGAAAATCTGTGGGCTGTTAGTCAGATAACAGATATTCAAAATAGAGTTCTCCAATGAAATAAAAATGTAGGAATTGGCTAGAGTAATTGACATCTATTTCAGCCCTCAAATAAATGTGAGATTCTAGTGGCTCTCAGAGATTGATTTTATAACAGAAGTGGGTCCAGCCACATAGTTAAGAGTCTGGTTGGCTGATGCTGATTATAAATCTAACTGACTTTTGCCTTTAGAATTGTCATATTTGCCTTGAGTAAATATTTCATGCTCGGTCTCATTAGAACACGCAAAAGAACAGAGAGCTCAGAAATCATTAAGTGTACAGAACAGATAATATGAATCATTTCATATCTGCTTGTTAGTAAAAGTTTGTTTAGTGGATGTCTGTATGCATGGCAGCATTTAATCTAAAGTTTACTTTCTTTAAAACTTGATTGGGAGGTTGGGAGGTAAAGGGTGTAGTGAACTCTGACAACTTCTAAATACTAGTAGCCGCTGTTACTTACCAAAGAGGATCTCATGGTTGAACTTGACCAAATTGCTCAAGCCAAGTCATAGCAATAGATATGTATGGGGATAGGACAGGTGCACTCAAATTTATAGGGTACAAAGAGATCCTAATCCAAACTACCAGCTTCCTTATTTTACCAGAGGTCTGATTATGTCTTTGGATGATAACTAAAATATACGCTAGCTTCTGCTGGACTTTCCCAAAAGCTAAAATACAAACAAACAAACAAAACCATGAAGTTTTAAAGTCAGTGTGGATTCAATATGCCCTAAGGCAATAGAGTGAGAAAAACACAGCCGCGGCATAGGAAAACATGGGAAAGTAAGAATCATCACTCTTCCTTTCTATAATTCACTCTTCAATGTTCCATAGGATTTTGTCATCTTCTTTCTTGTCTACTTATAGCTTTTAAACTCCTTCTGTCAACATTTCTCCATATTTTATACCTCTGCATTTAAAATAAGAAGGGGAGGCGGTGCCTGGGTGGCCCAGGTGGTTAAGTGGCCAACTCTTTGATTTCAGCTCAGGTCATGATCTCAGGGTGGTGGGGTGAAGCCTGTGTCAGGTTCCACACTCAGTGTGGAGTCTGCTTGAGATTCTCTGGCTCTTTCTCTGCCCTTCCCCAATGCTCGCATGCACTCTCTCTCTCTTTCTGAAATAAGAAAGTCTTGGGAAAAAAAAAAAAAAAGCAGAGAAAGGGAAGGGAAAATAACAAAAGGTCTCAGTTATCCATACTGAGCAGTAAAGCCTTCCTTAGATGTAAAGAGCAAGGTGATCATGAGCAAATCCTGCATTTTTTCAGTATTCTTCCTCAAAATATCATTTTATCCCTTAAAGTACTTCCCCTTCCTACAGATCCCTTTAGAAGGTTCAGGGAAAGAGGTGAATTACACTGGTGTTTGCTCCTTTCAATTCTGTTCTTAAATGGATATAATTTGGTAAAGCAAAAACAAAAACAAAACAAAAAAAGAAAGAAAAGAAATCAAAACAGTTTTGGAAAGAAATGGAGGTCGGCACAGCTCCATCATATTTCCACCCGGGCAAAAAGGGAAGAAGGAGGGCTGTGTGTCTTGCTAAGGCAGGACAAGAGGTCTTGCTGAACCCTTCTAGTCCTATCCTTCTTTGTTTTTCTTAGTGGGGGTTCCAGTAGGTGAAGAAAGAAGAGGGTATCACAGTGCAAGTATTTGGTTTATTCCAGTCACCCTCTTCCCCTACTCAGAGATGAGCACTTATCTGCTGATGACTGCCACAGTTAATTCAGCTCCAAGCTAGCTGATGTACAAATCAGTACACTAACCCTGGACATGTCATTCCTCATTTAGTGCCCTTCAATAATTTTTCTTCAAGGATTTTCACAGTCTTTAGAATAAGGTTTTAATTCCTTAATTTTAATTCCTTAATTCGGCACTCAAGACCCTTCACGATGGGGCGCCTGGGTGGCTCAGTGGGTTAAAGCCTCTGCCTTTGGCTCAGGTCATGATCCCAGGGTCCTGGGATCGAGCCCCGCATTAGGCTCTCTGCTCCGCAGGGAGCCTGCTTCCTCCTCTCTCTCTGCCTGCCTCTCTGCCTAGTTGTGATTTCTCTCTGTCAAATAAATAAAAATATTAAAAAAAAAAAAGACCCTTCACGATCTGGATCCTGACTCCCATTCTACACCGCTTCTTCTTGTCTTGCCTCCTCCCCCACCATAATATAGTACCCTTTGGTCTAGCCATGCTCAGCTACCAACAGGTACCTAAGAATCGGACTGCTTGACCCCTCTTCGCCCTTATGCAAGGGCTTGTTTCCTCTGCTTGTGATGCCCTCATTTTTTCTCTTCTAGCCCTCTGTTCTATATTTATAAAATTACGCGACTCCCAGTAATGGAATTTTGATTCTCAGGTCTTGGACATTTGCATTAACTCTGAATCCATATTTGTGGATAATATGTGATAACTACAGGTAAACTCTAATATTTTAATCTTTGTTTTATCATGTGATAAAAATGAGGGAAAGGCAAAGAAGGTGTATGAGCCATCAAGCACAATTTATCTTCCTACTACCTAACCCACCAAGGGGAGAAGAGGAAGTGCCTTGTTACCATCCTAGACACCCCCTTCCATACAGTGCTATCAATACCCTCCATCCCCCAGATTATGTAATAAAATCTCAAATTCGCTTCTCGAGCAACCTCACTTCATCACAGACTGTGAGACCTGGAATGACCTTAGAGACCATCTAGCCTAACTCCTTGAAAGAAATTGTGATTTATGTCCCTTAATACTCTTTTAGGGGAATACAACTCTCATAGTAAATGTAAATCTCATAGTAAATATTGTGGTACTCAAAAGTTGGACAGTTCCTAATAAAAATAAAAAATTCCTGGAAGTCAGATTTTCTTGGGCAAAGGGAGACAACTGTCATTTTCTGAATGATCCTATTTAATTACTTTTTAAAAATCTTTAGTCTTACATGTGACAATATCTTAGAGACCACTGCTCTCTCTCCTAAGAATCACTTCAACAGGCCTGAGACTGGCAAGCCAGGATCAGCCTTAAGGTAGAGAAGCTCTCCTTGCTACCCAGGAGGGTCTTGCTATAAAGCCTTTTTTAAATGAGTTAGATTGGGGTGCCTGGGTGGCTCAGTGGGTTAAGTCCCTGCCTTCGGCTCGGGTCATGATCTCAGGGTCCTGGGATGGAGCCCCGCATTGGGCTCTCTGCTCAGCAGGGAGCCTGCTTCCCACTCTCTCACTGCCTGCCTCTCTGCCTACTTGTGATCTCTGTCTGTCAAATAAAAAAATTGAATAAATAAATAAATAAATAAGTTAGATTGTAAACACAGTAGGCATGTAAGCTCACAGAAGGACTCACAGTTCCTGGAGTGCTGCTGAGCTATTCCCAATATTCCAGGTTCTCAGAAATCCTCTCCATTCCAGCATCAGGAGCATGATTCCAGAGTGTGTTCTTCATTGGACAAGTCCGCCTGTCAGGTCCAAGCAGCAGTTTATTTCCAGATCGTTGTTTGAGGATGGGTTAACGGAGGAGGAAGGGTGAGAAAGGAACATAATTGGACCGAGCACTCAAGGCGGGGAAGGAATTCACCTCAAGGCTTTTCTGATTATGGTCAAAGCAGCTGTAAATCACATCTCAAGCTTTCTTAACCATATTTCATTTCTCCCTTTTGAAGTGAAGTGTCCCCATTGTTTACTTTGAATTCTGCGATGTGTTTGGTAAATGCTCTTGGTGGGAGGTGTAAAGAAATAGTGCACGTGTGTGTGTGTGTGTGTGTGCACACTCATAGGCTAGCCTTACATAAGTCACTACTTCTGAGCATAAATTATAAACTGTCACATATTCAGAGATTTTCAGAAGTAGGCCTATGAGAAAGAAGATGATGACCTATATAAAGTCCTTACTAGTGCCTGACCGCATTTAGCCTTATCCATGAAAGTATTCCAGAAGCTGCCTGCTCATGGATGTCAGCAAAGAACAGGGAATGCTTTGAGTGATGGGCTTCCCTGTGATTATGCTTACTTCCATCTCCCCCCACCCAATACCCATACCCAATCACACCCATGACATGGAACTACATGTTTGTGTCAGATTCCGTGAGGGTTTTGAAACTTGTTCTCAAAGGCAACTTCCACATTAATATTAGAGACTGTATCTACTTTGTTCACCATTTTACCCCAGGTACCTCCCAAAAAAGACAATATCCTTTGTCCATGAAAATTTATTGAATAAATGATTGACTAAGGGAACACATTGATTGCTATGTCAGAATTCTAATCCTTTGTATTTTATTTCTCCTTTTCTGTGTTGTGCTATTTATGATGGCTGTATTAGTCTTTGGGGAGTTATCAGTACTTTTAAGCTGCACTGTTTTTATAAAAGTAATACACATTCATTGTAAAAAAAAAAAATTCAAACAAAACAAAACATACAGAAAAGGCAGTTTAAAATAACATGGCATCCATCAAACCAGGTCTATTGGTGAGCATTTTTCCAGACATCTCTCAGAAATACATAAGTTTTATATAAATGTTATAGTCATGTCTCTACATATATAAAATATAATGTATTAATGATCATTTTGCTAGATATATCTTTATAGAAAATATGTAAATATAAAACATGAATTGTATAATATATACATAGCTTGTTTACATATCACTTTATGAAAATATAGAAGTAGGTAAATATTAAAAATACTATTTTATATCAAAAAGATTCTTCCACTTCATACATTTTGTCATCTATGTTTTTCTCAACAGTATGTACTGGGTATATTTCCATGTCAATAAACATGACCTGCGTGATGTAATCTTTTAGAGTACGTCCCTGTCTGTCTTAGCTCAGGCCGCTATAACAAAGTACCATAGACTGGGTGACTTACAGATGAGAGAAATTTATTTTTTTATGGTTCTGGAGGCTGGAAGTCTGAATCAGGCTTCCAGGGAGAGTCCTCGTCTGTATTACCAACTCCTCTTTGTGTGCTCACATGGCAGAAGCAAAAGGCAATCTTAGTTTAGTTCATGTATCAGTCCCCTGGAAGGGTGTATATGAGCATTTGTTGGGCAAAGGACAGACTAACCTAAACCAAAATGACTGGCCTACCAATGGAGGAGAGTTGGCTCCCCAAAGAGATATAGGACAGACAAGAACCTATCACTTCTACCCAATAGGGATAGTTCTACCCAATGCGAATACACCTTTAAAATCTAGAAAAATGACCGAGACATTATGAGATAACTTGATATATGTATTTAATAAATATAAATAATAAATAAATATATATTTAATAAAATAAAAATGTATGAGACCAAATAAAATAGGTAAAAGTTATGAGACACTCGTCATGTGTCATGTCAGACACTGCTCTAAGGGTTTACTTATGGTAAGCAAGAAGTAAGTTTCCATTTTTGAGATGGGAAAATTGAGACACGAAGAGATTCCATAAAGTGACAAAGCCGGGATTTAAACCTAGACAGTCTAACACGAGATGCATGTCCTTAACCATTGTGCTACTTATTACTCCTTTCCTGAGGTTGATAAGAAAGTCTTAAATGAAACTACTGAGATGACATTTAATCATATCTGAGTTAACAGCTGTGCTGGTTATTTTCTATTCACCTCTACAGGTAGTGGTCTCCATAGACTCACTCTCTTGGCTCCTCCTACCAACACTCCCCTTGCTCCTCCAGGCCTAGAAGAAACAACTTCTTGCTGATACTAGTCTCAAGGTATTTCACTATCCCTCACTGATGTCTCTCCCTCTGTCCCACAGCTCTGGAAAGTGCCTTTATGAAACTCCTCCTTACTGAGCTTGATAGCGCCATCTCTTCCTTTCTCTTTCCTGGCTGATAGAACCCAACAAAATGATGTGAATTTTGGTAGTTGCTGGAGAATGAGCTACTGTTCATAACCCTGCTGCTAGGTTACCAGGAAAGCAAGTCTCAGATCATTTCTGTCACATTTATTAAACCAGCATTCCTTACCAAGCAGGAACAAAAATAATTCCTACAACTTTGGTTGTAAGCTCAATAGATCCCAGGTCTCTTTACATATTCCAAACACCACTTTTCATGAAAGTTTCACTGAAGGCCATCACAACAACATTCCATAGCAGGATTCTTTTTCCCTTTGGGGGAACAGCATCAGATAACCAGAACTCCTCTACATCAGTGTCCAGACAAGGACCAGGCAGAGTTCAAACCCCTTCACATCTAAGTTTGCCACCTTATTACCCTCTCTCCATGCACAAGTATATCGAAAACATCTAAGCCAGTTCTCATATCTTAAATACATTTACCTCCAACAATTAGAGCCCATTTATAACATTTATCTTGCTCGTTATCAAGTCATCAAATTCACCAACCGAAACCCATTTCTGACATTAGTACGCAAAAGTTGGCAAAGCTTCCAATGATCAACACCTCTAAAGTGTGGCCTTTCTGATATCAGGTTGACTGACCAGACTTGGACTGAGCCTTCAAGGTTTGAAGGGGTGTAGCTTAGCCTAAGTATTCCGCACAAGATAGCCACTGTATAAAGGCCTTCTAAGTATATTGCAGATAGCCTAACAGTAATACAAGCCTGAAAGATGGAGTGGAAGTGTGGATTCGGCGTGCCACAGATTCTCTTCTGGCTTCTGGCACACTGTATTTACCCCAGCATAATGCTTATGAGGTTACATCACTATTGTGTAATTATGACCTTCCCACTAGGCTGGGGAGAAAACAAACACTGTGTCTGTGGTGTTAATGATTGTTCTCCAGGACCTAGTGTAACACCTGGCATATAGGATTTACTCAGTAAATACTGGTGGGAATGTTTAATGAAATTTCTGTGAGCTGAAATAGTACAGGAACGTCTTCCTGCTAAGAAAGGGAGAAGTTAGGAGCTTCTGTCCCTAAAATGTGTCTTCCCTGTAGTTTTTCTTCATAAAAGGGATATAGTAAAAAGAATACCAGCCCATTGCCTAAGACTGGTAATTGTTCAATAAATATTTAATGAAAAAATAAAACGCACTTGCTCTGTTTTCTGACAGCACTCTCTTTGAACCTTTATTAAAACGAAGCTGCAAAGGGAATGAGGAGATGGTGTGGCACTGACCTTGAAGTTCCCACTTCCTGGGGTCTGGGGTCTCCATAGCTCCCCTCCACGTCCTCCCAGCACTTCTGTAAGCTTCCAGGGGGAGCAAAGGGCACTTCATTTATGGGCCATGGAGCAGGAGTAGAGAGCCTCAGGTTCCTGTCTCTTCAGTCTCCCTCCTCCTCCAGTCTGCACTCTCACTCCATTAATGTTGGATGTGGAGCTACATGGAATGCACAGTTCTCCGGAAGGCTGACAGCTCCCCCAGGCAATGCCTGGGGAAATGGACCAACACTTCTCCGGTTCGCTACCACAATCAAACCCATTCAGAGTAGGAGCTGTGAGGGGGAAATGCAGTAGGTGAGATCTGCCCTCTTGGCCTGCTGGGAAAAGAAAGCTGTTCTCTCACAATGATATACAGAGTTTGCTCGGTCCTGTGTTCCTTGCTGAACTCGCTTTTTCTCCCAGACTCATTTTCGGCACCATCCTCTGGGAAAATTCTGAAAAGAAAAAAGCAAAAGGGTGAAAAGATTACTGGACGTCCTTTTGATGTAATGCTGGGCTGTGCCCTTGCTGGAGCCCTTGTCTGGCTATTTTACAACTCTGTAAGCTGAAGAAAGCCAAGAATAATTGTTTTGTCCATAGACTCACAAATTCATTTTGAGCAGTGCAGTTTCCATCCTATAGAAGCAATTCTTCCAAACCTCCTAAGTTATTGTCCTGTTTGATGAGTTTTGCATCTATGGGTAAATTCATTTCAGCATTCCCAGCTACCTGTGTCTTCTGTCAGCCTTTGAACTAGTAGTAATACCTCATTGTTTATCTAACAAGTTAGTAGTTTAAATGAGCTAATGAGTTAAATGAAATCTTTAACATGTGTTTCTTTTACACCCACGTGGGAATCATTTTACACCCACGGAAAACTGTATTTTAGCAACATTTTTCACCTTTCTCATATAAGTCAGCAGCCTCGGTGACCTCAACTCCCAAATTCAGTGAGTCACCAAAGCCAAACAAATCCACATTTATAGCACCTTCAGATACACTGCTGGCCTCTCTCCAGTATCCATTTTCACCACCATATTGTTAATTCTAGCCTTCATCCTCTCTATTTAACAATGTTTATTTCCCCAACTCCAAACTTTCTCTTAAACATCTTAAATTTCTTGGGGCACCTGGGTGGCTCAGCCAGTTAAACATCCGACTCTTGGTTTTGGCTCAGATCATGATCTCCCAGTTATGAGACAGAGCCCCAAGTAAGACCCCACCCTCAGGGCAAAGTCTGCTTCAGATTCTCTCTCCCTATCCCCTGCCCCTCTCCCTGCTCTTCCTCTAAAATAAATAAATAAAATCCTTAAAAATCTAAATTTCTCACAACCACTGGAGTGATCAACTTATTTATTTTTAAATAGGCTCCACACTGGGCTTGAACTCACAACCCTGAGATGAAGACCTGAGCTGGAATCAAGAGTCAGTTGCTTTACTGACTGAGCCACCCAGGTGCCCCTAGAGTGATCAATTTAATACACAATTTATAGATGCCTGAGTGGCTCAGTCAGTGAAACAGCTGACTCTTGATTTTTGGCTCAGGTCCTGATCTCAGGGTCCTTAGATCAAGCCCCATGTCAGGCTCTGTGTTCAGTGGGAAGTCTGTTCGCCTCCCCCCAACTTGTGCACTCTCTCTCTCTCTCAAATAAATAAAATCTTTTTAAAAATACACCAATTATTTTCCACTACTTTGATACTTGAAAATCTTCATTGTTTCCCCATTTCTCCAAAGCAAGTAAGGTTCCAAGCAAGGATCACAAAGCTTTCCCTAATTTGCTCTTTGCTTCCCTCTAGAGCTCTTTCTCTCAAGAGATCAGCAACACTGATTACTTTCATTTCTCTAGAAACTAACCCCTAAGCATCCCCCCCCCACACTGCCTCCGTATACAACTTTTACCATCCTCTATTTCAAGAAACTGTTTTATTTGTCTAGGTCACCTATGAGACTGTAAACATCAAAAATCAATACTTAAATATATATTGGTATACATTTTCTGTTGTTGTGTAGCAAACTGCCACAAACTTAGCAGCTTAAAATGACACTTTTTTTTCTCACAGTTTCTGTGGGCCACGTGTCCCAGCTTGACTTAACTAGATCCTCTGCTGATGGGCTCATAAGGCTGCAATCATGTAAGCCATAAGCCATGTCCCCTTACGTTGTTGACAGAACTCATTCCCTAGGATTCCTGGCAGCTTGCTTCAAAGCCAGCAAAGGAGGGAGAGCTGCATGGACTCGTCTAGCTAGATGCAGTATCATATAACATGAGTGAAATAATCACCATATCCTACTGGTTTGAAGCAAGTCCTCTCAAGGAAACCGATTTTTTCTAGGACATTTTTTGGTTGAAGATTATCCAAGGGAAGGGCAGGTGGTAGGAGTGATGGGTCCAAAAATGACTTGGACTTTTGTTTGTTTCTAGACACTTTCTTCACTACTCTGTCCCAAGGTTATTACTCAGCACCTAACAGAAATTTTCACTGACGGAGTGAGGCCCTTCTTTATGAGAAGGGTCTGTGTGTTTTGATGTAGCAGCTGGCCAGCATTACTGGCTGCACCCCCCCCCCCCCCCGATTACTCACTGCAATCTGTCATACCAGTAGTTTAATGGGGAGTCGGGGATTTGAGGGAACTTGCTACTCTTCCTCATCAGCGGGTCCATCAAAATGCCAGGTGGAGTTCAAGCATACTCTCACAGTCCTTCCACATTCCACTGCCTGCCTATTTCAAAGAAAGTCTTGTTGAAATACTCCCTTAGGGCATGCAAACTTTTTTTGCATCGTCTACTCTTAGCTACCTGCCTCAACGTGGCTGTGTTGAGAAGCCCTTCTTCACAGGTAATAACTGAGTTCAAGTATTAAAGCAGCATAGAGATGTCTTTACTTTGCTTTCTTTAACTGGAAGTCATCCCAAATATTTTCCTGAACACATGCTGCTACCCTGATTAACATGCAGCGAGCTTGTCTCATTCTCACACAGACTTTTCCAGATCGGCTCACCACCCATTAGCCACGTCTCTCTTCACGGCCCCAAACCAATCCTTACTCCCACACAGAATTTATTTTAATTTATACATTAATAGCTCACTTCCATTTTTAATAGATATTTGAATTGCTTGCCAGTGCCTGGATGTCTGATGCTATTCCCACTTCACTGCCCACATATTGTTTCTGCCTAGAATGTCTTTCTCCTGTCCCTCCAAACTGACCACAAGACTTGGCTCAAGGGTTACCATCCCTGGGAATTCCTTTTTATACTCCCTCAACTCAGGCAAATAAATCTCAAAAATAATATTCTCTTAAGGTAATAATTAATTCTCATAATACCTTATGCATGTGTCTTCCCTAACATACAATAAGCTCCTTGAGGGAGGGGATTCCTCTAGTATTCCATCAGCAGAGGCTAGAATAGTGTCTGTACATAAATGTTCATAGTAAGAAATTGTTGAATTGGGCGCCTGGGTGGCTCAGTGGGTTAAGCCGCTGCCTTCAGCTCAGGTCATGATCTCAGGGTCCTGGGATCGAGTCCCACATCGGGCTCTCTGCTCAGCGGAGAGCCTGCTTCCCTTCCTCTCTCTCTGCCTACCTCTCTTGTGATTTCTCTCTGTCAAATAAACAAAATAAAAATCTTAAAAAAAAAAAAAGAAATTGTTGAATTATTCTCTTCATTGAAAACACTTATTCAGCACAAAGACAGATTTTTTTTTAGGGTACACTACTAGAGACCTCACTCCAGATCGCCATCAGATTATTCAAATTAACAATTTACCGAAAGTGTTGTCACTCATCCATAGTTTATTCAGAAGGATATTGTGGGACTTTGCTAAATAATTTGACGAAATGAAGAGTTATCTGAGCCATCTCTGGTTAACCCAATCAGTAAGGAAATTAAGTTAATTTGGAATGAGTTTTCACATTGCATCCAAATTGAGTCCAATGTAAAAGTTGCCATGTGATAGCTTTCTCTGCCTAGCTTCACTTTTTACCTTCTTCTGGGAATAGCCCCCCTTTTCTTTGGTAATAAGTTCTCCTCCCTACCCCAGGCATGTTGTTCTAGTGGAGACAGCCAATATTACCTGCCCCTTCCGCGTACTTGTCCTGTGATGGGTCCATGTCACCAGACAGAACAATCCTAATGGCCAATCCTATGATTTGACAGCTGGATCACTCACCAGTCTTCCTCAGGATTCTTTGGCAGGAAATGACTGAAATAAGGCTGTCCTTCTGGATCATAATGTCCTTCTGGCCATGTGGAGAAGCCCAAGAAGATGAAGCCTGCAGGCAGAAAGAAAATGAGAACAACTGTGGCACCTGGGTGGCTCAGTTGGTTAAGTATCTATCTGCCTTTGGCTCAGGTCATGATCTTGGGGTCCTGGGATGAGACTCCCTACTCAGCGGAGAGTCTGTTTCTCCCTCTCCTTCCTCCCTTCCCCATTACTCTTACTCTCTCTCACTCTCAAATGAACAAAATCTTTAAAAAAAAAAAAAAAAAAGAATAGAAAAGAAAATGAGAACAATAATGAAAGTAACATTTCAGTTTTCACTTTTCATTGCTACAATCCAGGTCATTGTCCTAGTTCCAGCAAGCTTTCCTTTCTTTCTGTGAGCCAGCCTCTGTCCCTCTTAAAAAAAGAAAAAGAAAAAGAAAAAGAAATCCATGTTTTGCTCGGGTTAGTACATGCTGGATTTCTGTCATTAGCAATTAAATATTTCCCAGAGGGGCTTTGTCAGGAAGTAGCAGAATCATTTTCTCAGATTTCTCTTCTTCAGCCTGCCCTGGTACAGCCCCTCTCCATTTCAACTCCACAGAAATCATCTCTAACGGACTGAAGTCTTCTTAAGCAGAGATTCACAACATTTTCAAGTTTGAGGAATACAGATCAAGATCAAAATATGTATAGTGACTTCAAAAGTGAACAGAGGTACTCCAAATCAGTGAAAAATCTTCACATATTAGCAAATAAGGTTGAGAATTAAGATTTATAGTACAAATAGTGCCTTCGTCATTAACAAATGGTTTCTTTGAGTAATGGATGTCTGTAGATGTATTTAAAATGTAATTTAATTTAATAAATTACATTTAATTAATTTAATAAACTTTGCTAATTCAAAGTTTTCAGAAATATTTGAATATATTAAATAAGGACAGAAGGGTGCACCCGGGTGCCTCAGTCAGTTGAGTGTCCCACGTTTGGTTTTGGCTCAGGTCATGATCTCGGGGTCATGAGATCAAGCCCAGCCTCGGGCTCATGCTCACCAAGGTGTCTACTTGAGATTCACTCTCTCCCTCTCTTCAAAAAAATAAAATAAAAAGCACAGAAGAATACTCACGAATTGGAGATAAGAACATTTGCCTTTCCTTATATCATTCACGGGTAAAACAACATTTTATAGATTCTAAACTCTCTAATCATGATCATATAGTGAGAAGTAAAACAAAAACAGAGATATCACACTTTCAGATTTATTTAAGTTATAATATAATTTCATGGTGAAACAAATAATTCAGATCAAAAAATTTCAAGTATTTCCAAATGTTCATAGTCTACATAAAAATTTAATCTTGTAGAATTTATAAAACAATATTCTCAATAGACGGCAAAATTGAACATCTTGTTTCAAAATGTACTCTTATTTATAAGCTACCTACTTACATAGTTTTTCCCATTATTAGTGACAGTTTAAAAGCACAAATTAGAGTGCATTTAAAATGTGTTTAGAGCATATGAAGAAGTTAAATAGAAAGAGAAGTACATCCTTCCACTAAATAAAAATGAAATATAAAGATAAAACAGAAATGACTCTTTTGGAAAGGAATGTTAAAATGTATTTCTATAAGAACATTAAAAAAATTCTTAGCACTAATACATAGCACTGAAAATTAATTATTAATATTTTAGCATAGTATGTAGGCAACTGCACAAGTTTGAAAATCGGAATTATAAGGTAACATTCACACAAACTGTTTTTCTTTGACAGCAGATTTTTAAAAAAATATTTATGTATTTGACAGAGAAAGAGATCACAAGTAGGCAGAGAGGCAGGGAGAGAGGGGGAAGCAGGCTCCCCACTGAGCAGAAAGCCTGATGCAGGACTTCCCAGGACCCTGGGATCATGACCTGAGCCAAAGGCAGAGGCCTTAACCCACTGAGCCACCCAGGCGTCCCTCTTTGACAGCAGATTAAAGCTAATTTCATTTTAAGAACATTATCAATAAGAAACCCAAATAACGTTATCTCTATTTTTTTTAATTTATCTCAACCTTATCTCAATTTATAAAGTAATACTTTAGAAGTGAAATTTTAATATCAAGAACCTGTTTAAGGTTGATTTAAATGCTAGACAAGTGGACTAGAACTTGATCACTATTTTCAAGCTATTACAATATGCAAATCATTGGAACAGACTCTGTGAAAGGAACCAGCGCCTTACATTGTACAGCGTCTTTTTTCACAGAAAGCAGACATCTTATAGTTCAAAAATTATAAAATGCTCTTACAAAGACATGTCTAAAAAACAACAAAAGTGGGGCATGTGGGTAGTTCAGTTGGTTAAACCACTGCCTTCGGCTCAGGTCATGATCTTGGAATCCCAGGATTGAGTCCTGGGTCGGGCTCCCTGCTGAGCAGGGAGTCTGCTTCTCCCTCTGACCTTCTTCCCTCTCACGCTCTCTCTCACGCTCTCTCTCTCAAATAAATAAATAAAATCTTTAAAACTAAATAAATAAAATAAAAACAACAAAAGTGAAAAGCAAGTTAATTTAAAACCACTCATTCTAATTAAGAGCGGTGTTGTGTACAACTATACCAGCTTATCATTTATATTCGAGTACACTTTTTATTTACGCCTTCGTGACAGCCTAATGAGTAGAGCAAAGTGAACACCACCTATACAACAACTGCACAGGGTCAAATATTGAAGGGACTCCCACGTCTCCATAGACTGTATTCATGTGAGGCTCCCTTAAAGGTGAAAGATGTGGTACAGCAGGGAAACAATGCCTAAGCAATTCAGAGAGGTTCAGACCTACAGGCCAGCCCTCTTGGGGGCCCTTTCTCAGTAAACACAACATTATCTTGACTTGAGGGAGGGGCACTTAGGTGCAAGTTTATGATGGGATCTTTTATACCCTACTGGTCACATGACCAGCCCAGGCTGTGCAATGATCACACTAGGTGTAAACCATGAATTCATACATCCGTCAACAATAGATAAGCCAGCCTTGGTGCCTTCAGGGCTGTTTTGAGCATTAAACAGTATATTATAAATTATATTATAATATTATAAATATTATAATACTATAGTATATTATTATAGTATAGTATATAGTTATATTATATACTATACTATATATTATATATATAGTATAGTATAATATTATAGTATATTATAAATGACTAACTACATATCTCGTTTTTCTCTTGCCCAGATATCCGTGCCAGACTTCCAGACGTTCCTGGAGATAAGCATAGTCTCAGTCCAGCTACAAACTCAGTCAACCCCACACAACACACACAGAATTTTCTCACAGTAGTCAGGATTACTCTTTTGAGCTTCCTTAACATGTATATCTTCACTTGTATCTCTTTTGATAGAGTTTTGAACAAACGGTGAGCTTTCCAAATTTTAGAGTTGGCCCTTCAAACAAGATATTAAGGATTCAAATATAAGCATTTAAGGTAACATCAATCAATCAATCCTACTTGGAAAAAATCCAAGTCTCAGTAACTGGCACATTTTACAGGAAGTTCAAGAATTACACAAACTAAAAGAAGCATATGGGAATAGCTACATGCTTAAAATAAAAAAAATATATACAACTTGTTCTTAAATACATGAAAATCTAATATAGATATTTGTCTAAAAAAAAAAGGTTACACAAACCTCGCCAGCCACAAAATGTGTAACTTTTAGAATAATTTTCATAACCTCACCATCCCATGGCTTACACAATTTCTTCCTAAGCTGGCAATTTTTTCCAGTATTTGATTTCATCTCTCTTCATCATTTATTTCTAACACATAATATACAAGACATACTTCAACAGATAAAAAGAAAAAAACATAAATCTCTGTTTAAAAATTTTGGTTATGAATAACCTGAATTGCTTTTCCTATTTTCTTGATTTTCTAAATTAATGTACATGCCCTTTCCTTACCAAACAAACAAACAAACAAACAACAAAAACAAAAACAAAAAGAGAGAGAAAGAGAGAGAAAAAAAGAAAGCAAATCAGGGAGACAGTTGTGTAATAAGCACTGTCCTGGACATACAGAGGTGAACTTGTTGGTGAGTTTTTCTACCATATGATGTTACTGCAAATGAATCAAAACTGGCCATTGACTCACAGATCTGAGTTTTTCAATGCTATCAAACATGTCCCAAATATAGCGCTTCCTACACTTGCCCTGGAACGAGATGCAGGGCTCCCGAGTCATCCCTGGAAGGAAGCATGGGCTGAGGCAAATAATTCTGTGTATTCCATCCTCCCAGTTCCACCCATCACGGTTTTAGACCGTGATGCTTAACACAAAGAGAATTTAGACAACTAATCACAGACAGGCACTCCAAAGCTGGGCATATGAATAAGAGACAAAGAACAGTCTGACTCAGTGGTTGCAAATTAAAAAAAAAACCACGAATCCTGGAGATCTGTAAAAAATGATGGTCAGGCTGTGGCTTCAGGCGGCCCAGCTGGGCACTTCACAACTTCAAGGGGCACCATGCATGTAATATATGATGCAAACAGAATCCCATGGAGTGGGAGACAGAGCAGTCCCACTGCGCCCCACTAGTAAATTTCTGGGAATGGTCATGGGGCTTCTGCGGTTTTAAAAAGATGATTCTAGTATACAGCCAGAGTTGAGAACTACTGGTCTAAACCATTTTTCCCCCTAAGCTAATTATATGCCTTTGAGACTCATGTTGAGACTATTATTGTTTTCAATATATGCCCGCTGAGCAGCTTCTTTCTTCTCCATTAATAACCCTAGGCATTTCTTTTTTTTTAATATGTCTAACAATAATCTTTCCTCTATAATAAAGAACATTTGCTTTTGTTCCTCCTTTCACTTACCTTCTTCCATCAGCCCCAAAGTTTGAAGCTAGCTGAACCACATTTCTTTATGTAATTATTTAATTTTAATTTAATAACAATATTAGTTATCGTTATTACGTGATTTTTTACATCAATGTGGATGTCATTTTTCTGGATACTCTGCACATTTCAACAACTCTATTTAGAAAATTAACACACTTGTAGAAAGAAAATTATCTTCTAAGCATTATGGGATCTGTGTATTTTTTATTTTTTTTTTTAAGATTTTATTTATTTACTTGACAGAGAGAGATCACAAGTAGGCAAAGAGACAGGCAGAGGGGGGCGGGGAAGAAGCAGGCTCCCTGATGAGCAGAGAGCCCGATGTGGGGCTCGATCCCAGGACCCTGGGATATGACCTGAGACGAAGGCAGAGGCTTAACCCACTGAGCCACTCAGGCTCCCCTATTTTTTTTTTTAATTAACATATAATGTATTATTTGCTTCAGGGGTATAGGTCTGTGAATCATCCGTCTTACACAATTCACAGCACCCACCATAGCACATACCCTCCCCAATGTCCATCACCCAGCCACCCTATCCCTCTCCCCCAACCCCCCAGCAACCCTCAGTTTGTTTCCTGAGATTAAGGATCTGTATATTTTTAAAACCACTGCAACCTGATAAAGAAAAGGAAAAAAAAAAAAAAAGGAGGAAGTGGAGGGAAAGGAGGAAGAGAGGGAAAATTATATGAGTTATCAAACATTTGTTAGTGGTTAATCCAGGTGTTTGTTTCTTGGGTCTGCCCTCACAACGCTTCTTGGGGAACACGGTCTGTAGCCATATCATGTGTGGCTGCAGGAGCTGCTCAATGCAGGACAATTCTCCTGTCACTCCTCTACAATTTTTGGTTCCATAGGTCTGGGGTAGTGCCTGAGAACTGGCATATCTAGCAAGTTCTTAGACAATGCTGATGAAACTTGTCCAGAGAACCATGAATCTATTCAACAAAAAATTTCCCAGATAGTGATGGGAAGAGCATGTTACTTTATAGAATTCCTTATAAGCTCCTCAAAAAAATTCTTGAAGCAAATGGAGAATAAAAACCATGATATGTCTTGTAATTTGAAATCAAATGTATTTTAATAGTATGGTCAACGTGAGAGACCACCTAGATTCACCGACGTTGATGGTTGGTTGGGAGGAAATGAGGCTAGAGGCCCCGTTTAAGAGTAACTAAATGTGTAGCAAGAAATTCTGATTGTGAGGATGAGATGCCTGTCAGCCACATCATTGATCAGTGTCCTTGAAACCCTGCTTCAGCTGGTGTGTTTTCTGCCTCAAGAATTATGAAAACAAAACAAAACCACCTACATGTCAACTCTACCACTTCTGTTACTTAAAACAGCTGAGCTCCAAGTCAGGCTATTGATTTTATTGACCTAATGCAGGAAGAAAACTCCATTCTCAAACTTTTGTTGGTACAAACTGCCTCTAATTTGTCAAGCTGTTAAACTCAACATGTATGTCATAGAAAAGAAAGCAATACTTGGAACTTAGGTTTGGCATCCAGAAATCCATTTTTCTCTGATTACCCTTTCATTTTACATTCCCTTGCCATTTATAGGTTTCAATCTATTCTATACCATATGCATATACGTTGCTTTACAATTTACCTCCTTCATGTATATTTCCACAAATTGTCAAAAACTATACCAGAGCAGTGATCTCCTCTATATTGTATGTCCTCACAGAGTTACTGTATTGCTGAAGGGAAAATACTGAGGAAGAACATACCCAAACAGAGCCAGGTTCCAAGGGGAATTTTTTTTTAATTTTTAATTTTTAAATTTTTTATAAACATATAATGTATTTTTATCCCCAGGGGTACAGGTCTGTGAATCGCCAGGTTTACACATTTCACAGCACTCGTCCAAGGGGAATACTAAAAAACACTTTACTTAGGATGAACCACTTGCTATATTTATTTTCTTTATCAAGAACTAATGAAGATTATAAAGATAGGTCATTTGACTTTTTAAAAATCTATAAAAATGTAGGGAATTATTATTTGATGAAAAGTTACTTTTGATTGAACAGAGAATACAGCTATTAAAAAAAATGAAATAGAGGAAAAAAGTTTACCCCCCAGAAAAAAGCTGTGGAAGAATGGGAAGAATGAGTAGGAACCTAGATCTGTACTACACTTCCAAGAAAACACTCTGACCAGACTCTCACCATCACCCAAACACGCCATGCTTAGCGCCACCCTTCTTCCCACCTCCTCCCACGTCCACCATCTGCTTCCCCTTGCTTGGTTCAACTTCTATTGCACACATCCTTCCTGTCCTCCTGCAGTTCAAATTCTACTTTGATTAGTAATTTTTCAAAGCATCCCAGACTTCACTGTAAAATTAAGTAAGGGAAACCTCTTTTAAAATATAGTCTGGGTGGCCAGAAGGGGGAGCCCTTATGCCCCACCACATGGTAGGGCATGTCAATTGCAGACCCCAACAAAAAGAGAAGCCCCTTGTATTCCCAGCGGGAGAAAGCCTACTTTGCTACTCCAGCAAGGAGTAAGAAAAAAATTGTGCTTGCCCAGCAACAAACTCAGCCAATAAGAAACCGTCACCACCTTGTCGTTCACATTCCTCCATTCCCTCCATTTTCACTCTCCTCTTAATCTTCTCCATTTGACAGAAGACTGCTTTTCTTTTTATCTAACATCCTAATCGCTATTGTTGAGCATGGAATTAAGCTGGTTTTGCATTATTTAAAAATTTTTTTTAAAGCAGCCCCTCCCACCATCCCCTTTTCTCCTATCATGTTCCTCCCCTTTGTTCTCTGGACTTGCCTATGGCTTTTGCCATAGCTTGCTTATCCTGAATTGCAATTCCTCTGCCATTCCCAAATAAATCCATCTGGCTGGTAAAATAACTAACCATTTTACTTTTAAGATCAATACCATCGTAATCTCTTCCTTCCCTGCCTGACATACAATCTGTCTTTGTAATTACAAACTCGCCTGCTTTTTTAAAGATTTCCAGGGGGCCACTCAGCCAGATTCTGTTTTTTTGCAAAAGGATCTCCAGTTGCATCTCCCTCAGATTAGGAGGAGGAAGATTCAAAATGAAGTAAGCATCGTGAAGAGAGTCACTCAAAACAGAAAGGAACACACATTGAGGAAGTAAGGGCTATTCATCTCTCCTGTTTCATGTCTGGTGACAAAGTCTACTTCCAACTTTAATTCACTGTCAGGGCCCCACCTCCTAGAACACATCCTTCTACAATGGACTGAAATGCCATAATGTAGCACCTGTTGGCTAAGTAGCCAATGCTGTGTTAGATGGTTTAAATTCTACCAGCACCCATCATAATTCTTCCAAAACACGTTCCATGTCCATCAAGCCCATTTCTTGCATTGCAGTTTTGGTTGCTTTCCAGCCTTTTCTTCTTAACAACTGTAGTTGTTAAGACAAGTCAATGCAATGCTCAGGGAGTACTTAAATACTCTTAAATAGTCAGCAGGAATAATTCTTTTAGTTGGAGGATTCAAATTATCAGTTGTTTATAGATCCATAAAGTTGGAGATAAAGTCACATAAATTTAATTTTTTTAAACTTTTTTATGATAAGAACACTTAACATTGAGACCTGCCCTCTTAATTGTTTCGTCAGATGCGGGGCAGTTAGAAGGGATCTATAAAGCGAAGACAGAGGTTGAATGGCGGGTTCTAAGGACCGTGTGCCTTTTGGGGAACTTTGCAGGTTCCAGGAAAACTGCTCTCACCTCCCTCCGGAGTAACTACGTGACTGCAGAACTATTCGGGAGCCCAGAGCTCCTCTCTCCCGAGCTAGATGGCTAGGTTGGGTTTGGGGTGAGGGTCTCTCTGCCTGCTCCACCAGCAGGAAGGGCAGGAAGGGAAAGAGCTGAAAACTCCGTGACAGAACCCTCACATCCACTCCGAGCGATGGGACTGCATGAAGTTGCCACGTGTGTGACCAGAGAGCCAGGGGCTCGGGGACTTCAGGGAGGGGAATTCCTGGGCTGCCAAGGCCATTCAGGAACTCAGGGGGACAACCTTGGGGTCCTGCACGCCCGCTTGCTCCGCGGCACCCACTTTCAGAGTCCAGTTTGTGCACTGTTTTCCCTGCCTGGCCCCGCATCCAGACAGCTACTCTCTGTGCAAACAGGAGTGAAAAGAAAAGGCGCCAACTTGTTCCTCTTGCTCTTTGGGGTTTCAGAGAAGGGAGCTTATACCTACGCCCCCCGTCCTCCAGCAGGCGGTGGGTCCCGGAGCGAAGGAGGCTCCTGCAAGGTAGTCCCCATGCGGAAGGGCTGCACTCATTCTTTCTCCCGCGGCGGGGCGATAGAGAGTAGGCCAAGGTTTCTGACCCAAAGCTCCCAGCCTCCCGCTAGAAACAGCACTTTTCCAAAATTTGAAGGCTAAACTGGCACGTTGTGTGGTACCATTGTAATCCACTCAGAGCTATCGCTCCTGTCCCACTTGCTACTCCCCACAGAAGACCCTCTTCTACTTTCCGTATCTCCAAATCAGGTTTTTATACTTTTACTTTTTAATTTTTGTTTTGCTTTTGCTTGTAATAATAACTCTGACGCACAAGACTCAAGGAACCAGCTTTACAGGCTCCAATCCAATTTTATAAGCTTGAAGCCAGCCTTGATTGGTCATGAAGCACAGGGAAAGTTATTTTCAGTCGCCGCACCTCATTTTACTCGTCTATGCAAATAGATAATAATAATAATACCAACCTCATAATGTTGTTCTGAAGATTAGCAATACAGAACAAATTACTGGGCACAAAGCATGCACTCAGAGATCTCTCCTCCTCACAAAACCATAATGTGTTACATTTGTAAAAATCGTAAATCGTTACAATCGTAAAAATACCATTCTCTATTATATCGCCAGACTGTTAAAGATGGGTGGGAAACTTGTTAGTGGATGGACTTTGAGGCTGGTCAACATGGTTACAATCTGCTTTCATCTCTCTTGGGCTGTGGGACCTTGGGCAGGTCATTTCACCTTTCTGTATTTCAGTTACTTATGCTGAAAAATGAGGTAATAACTGCTCTTAATAACGATGAAATGAGTTAACATCTGTAATTCATTTAGAATATTTACTATCAAATGTATAATCATTGATAAAATGTAGAATTTATCTCAACCAGGTAACTTTAGTGACTCATCTACCAGAAATTCAGAAATTCAGCCTTCTTACAAACGCTTCTAGCTACATTTGCATTTTGCTCTAAACATTTTCATAGTGTTTTCATTCAACAAGAAATTACCATGACTTAAACATGATAGTTACTGATATGTTCAATAACAAGAATAATAATTTCAGGAAAAAATACGGAACACCAAATCATAGGAGTTGAAATCTAAGCTGTTATTGGCAATGTAAATTATTTTTTCATATACTACTTCTAAAATTTGTATTTTGTGATTTCAGGGAATCTATTCAAATGCAATGAATGTCTCCCTGAGCCTCACATTCACTTTCAAGAAGATATTTTTGCTTTTATTTTATTTCAGTCTATTGAGGGTTCCCATTTATTATGAAATATTGCAGGCATATAAAAGAATATGAAAAATAAACAGACTATGTATGCAACACCCAGTTTAAGAAATTAAGTATTGCCATGAAGGACCTGTGTAGCCTTGCTAGATAACTTTTCTACTCATTCCTAACAGCCACAGGAAAACTTTACTTTGACTTTCTTGCTTACCATAATCAAAAGTATAAATAATAAGTACCTTATATTTTTGTTATTCATATGTATGTCTCTCAAAACATATATTTGGTATGTTTGACATCTTTTTAAATTTCAAGAAATGGAATAATTCCTTTTTACTTTTCTGTGATTTGTTTTTCTTTCTTTGAAATTATACTTTTGAGGCTCATCCATACTGATAAGTGTATTTGTTGTTTACTCAATATTAACCACTGCATGTTGGATTCTACAGAAGGAATATATAGAACTTATTTATACATTCTCCTACTGGGAGATGTTTCCATAGTACCACAGTACTTTGCTTTTCAAAAAAAAGGCCATGAACATCTTTGTGCCTGTTTCCTTGGGCTTATTTGAAAAAAGCTTCTCAAAGCAACTCTCTTTTACTTCTGCACTTAAAAATTATGTTGCCCATATGCAGATTTTCATTTATTCATTCAAAAATATTTAATGAGCAGCTATTATATTCCAGGCACCATGTTGGCATATGAGGAATAGCACAGCAAACATAATAGGCATGGACTCTGTCCTCATGGTGTTTATACCATAGCAAGATACTACAGGAGCTGCACACGCTGGAGAAAGTTTTGCACTAAATGATATCTAAAATCTTATTTAATTTCAAAACTTTATAATTCAATAAAGTCAGACATGATTCTGTTAGCCGAAATGGTCTTAAAACTAAAACTCTTTTTTCTCTTCCTACAGGAACACTTAATTACTTAAAATGGGACCACAAAACAAGGCAACGACGTAGAACTTAATGAGACAAAGCAATACAGGATATTAAACTCTCACTTTCCATTAAGAAAAGAATATGTAATTCAGACAGAAAGAATATGCAACAGGGAGTAAGCAAATAACTGGTCCAAGAAAAATAACACCCACTGAAACATCAGTAATAATAGTTTGAACAGACGGAAGCAGTGTGGGTTGTATTAAAAACTAGTCCAAGAAAGAAAGAAGGAAACAAGCTGATTTTAAAGGGAATGAGGACTTGGGCAGCTGAAAACAGACACCTGATAAATTATGTCATAAATCAGGTGACATTAAAAAAGTATTTCTCGGGGTGCCTGGGTAGCTCAGTGGGTTAAAGCCTCTGCCTTCAGCACAGCTCATGATCCCAGGGTCCTGGGATCAAGTCCTACATCGGGCTCTCTACCCCATAGGGAGCCTGCTTCCTCCTCTCTCTGCCTGCCTGCCTCTCTGCCTATTTGTGATCTCTGTCTGTCAAATAAATAAAATCTTTAAAAAAAAAGATAAATTTTTTTAAAAAAGTATTTCTCTATAAATCAAAGAAATCACTAAGAAGGAGTGCTTCTCTGAAATGAGAAGTCAAAAAACTGCTACAGAAGCTCAAAGGTAAATGGAGGGCATAGTTACTTCCGGAAGCCTCCCTACTCGCTGTGGGGAAGCCAGCACAAAAAAGGGGGGGAAGAGAGATTTCCTCCCCCAACTTGGATAAGCATTAAGACCTAGACTAGGGAAATGTGGAAGGGAGATTTTTTTTCTCCCATCCCTTTGTGCTACTCCTCACAATTTTCCTCTTCCTGGTACATAACACTCCTTGATTTATTGAACACAGATTTATTAGATTTCTCCTGTGTGCCAAGCAATGCGCTTTACATACAGAAGTAAACAAGACCGAGAATATATCTGCCCTATCAGCTCACATTCTAGTGAGGTAAAGAAGTTGGAAAATGCATAATTAAGTTAATTTTAGAATTTGATAAGAATTATAAAGAGTGTGATGTGGTAATAAGTGAAGGAGGTGGAGAGAGGGTGATCAGACAAGACCTCTCTGATTAATTTCAACTGAGACATTAGCAATATGAATAGACCAAATCTGCAGAGAACTAAGGAAAATATTCCAGGCTAAAATAGCTGAATACGAGCAAATGTTTAGAGGGCAGAAGGAGCTTGACATGTTTAAAGAACAGAAAGGACATTGTTGTGGCGGTTGATTTTTTTTTTTTTTTTTTTTTTTGAGATGGGGGATGCTGTAGGATGTTTGTGTGCTGATGGGAATTAATCACCACAGAGGTGGTGCAGGGCCAGTGCAGACAACAGAAAGAGCCCCTAAGAAGAAGGAAAGATAGGACCCAGGGCACAAGTAGAGGAATTTGATTTTAAGCGAAACAGGGGCTCTTACTCCAATATGACAAGAGGAAGGCTGAGAAGATCTGAAAAACTTCGTGTAACTGTATGGGTTTCGTGTTGGGGAGATACGGGAGTTCCCCTCTGATGGCTTCTTGCTTGTCTGTATTTTTAGAAGACAAAACCCAGGCAGATTCCATGCTTTAAATGCTGCTTCTACTTCTCCTGTCCATCGGGGTGGTAGAGGCAGTGCTTGCCAAGATCCTAGAGTCCAGTCCCAGCTTTGTGGTGTCAAGAGTCAGAGAACGGGGCACCCATTTTGTTGGTAAAATTCACACCAGTTTAATTACGGGGATCTGGCTGTAATGGGAGCTTTTATCATGGTGGTCATGTCATTCTGGAGCCAGTAACTTCCTAATCAGAGAAAGGCAATGTAGCCTCTGGAGGTGCACCCCCATGTTGGGAGTTGAGGTTACAGTTTAGTACATTGGGTTTTTTTCCCCAGACCTCCCGATGAATCTTCATGTCATCTGTTACCCTGAAGTAAAGTCTCTCTGCTTAAATTATCCAGTTGGGATTCTCTTCTGTGGCCCATACAGTCAGAATCCAAGATCAGTCATTCACAAGTATAATAAACCCTATCATATGACAGGGTTGGGGTGGAAAGAAAAAAAATTTCAGTACAAGAATATAAAGGATGCGGTGGTTTGCAGATGGCAGCAACAAAGAAGGTTTATAGTTGGTCCATGGCAGAATTTCAAAAGAGTCCTCTTGTTTAAAGGACAAAGTAGGAGGGGCACCTGGATGGCTCTTAAGCATCCAACTCTTGGTTTGGGCTCAGGTCATGATCTCAAGGTCATGAGATCGAGCCCCACATCTGGCTCTCCACGCTCAGAGTAGAATCTGCTTGTCCCTCTCCCTCAGCTCTTGCTCTCACACTCTTACTGTAAAATAAATTTAAAAAAAAATCTCTAAGAGAAGAAGTAGAAGGAACAATGGTGATATATAGAACATTGATCCTTCCTCCTGGCCCCGAGTTGCATAAGTTTGTGGGAGAGAAACCTACCTCCATTTGAAAGGTATCAGAGGAAAATTTCATAAGGCAAGGGCTCAAAGGGATTTCAGAAAAGGCACAAAAATATAGGAGAGTTTGCTGTTCACAAACAAACCCTATAGTTTTAAGAGGGTATAGTGAATGGCTTTTAGAGGGAAGATGAGGGTTAGGAGATTTAGTCAGAATAGAGGATACACAGAAATTTATGGAAGTGAGAGTCCAGAGGCAGTGAATGAGTGATCTGGAAGCTTTGGACTTTGCTAGTTGATCAAGCCAGACTAAGGTAAAACATGAAGGAACTGGTCTTGAGTAGTCTCTTAAATGAAGAAGGATAATCAAGTTCTTGGTGCTGTAGTTTGCAGCGCTGTGACTATGGAAAACGTGAGGTGGCCCCTTTTGGTTTGCCTTTTTTTGCCATTTGAAACCTGAGTGAATACATGTATTTTCACAACAACTCTTGCCCTACTCATTGAAGGACAACTTCACTTTCCTTCACCCTGCTTACAGAATTAGCACAACAAATAAACAATAAACAGAGGACTTTTTTTTTTTTTTAGTGAGAACACCTTTTACACAATAAGGGATTAATTCTACATTAACTCCCGCTGGACTTTGAGCTTCTAGAGACTAGAGACATTGCTCTGTGTACCTGTTCCTCTTCTACCCTTAGCATCAACTGCCATATCTGCAATAGAATCAATGCCCATTAGTTCTTTGTTGGATGAATAAACATATTAACAGAACCATGTCTTGGGGAAAAAATCAGACCGATTGGCATTAGAGAAATCTATACTTTTGGGGTGCCTGGGTGGCTCAGTTGTTGAGCATCTGCCTTCAGCTCAGGTCATGATCCAAGGACCCTGGGATCGAGCCCCACATCGGGCTCCCTGCTCCGTGGGAAACATGCTTCTCCCTCTTCTGCTCCCCTGCTTGTATTCCCTCTCTCACTGTCTCTCTCTCTCTCTGTCAAATAAATAAACAAAATGCTTAAATGGACTCCCAGTTCTTAAGTCACTTTCAACTCAAAAGTCGGAGAATTAGATAAACAAATACACAGTGACAGGTGACTAGAGACCAGGAAGAAAGGGAGCTGCAGAGCCCTAAACTAGTGATCAATAATGCTGAGTCTAAACACCTAAGTACCATCTTACCGAGCTTTAGATTTTGGGGGGAAGTCACATGAGTGTCTGGCTTGTAAGAAAGATCCCATCTAAAAAGACAGTCTCTTCAACAAATAATGTTGGGAAACTGGACAGCTACATGCAAAAGAATGAAACTAGACCACTTTTCATACTACACACAAAAATAAACACAAAATGGATTAAAGATCTAAATGTGAGAACTGAAAACATAAAAATCCTAGAAGAGAGTATAGGTAATAATGTCTCTGACATCAGCCATTTTTCTAAATCTGTCTCCTGAAGCAAGGGAGAGAAAAGCAAAAATAAACTATTGGGACTACATCAAAGTAAAAAGCTTCTGCACTGCAAGGGAAACAATCAACGAAACCAAAAGAAAACCTGTAAATGGGAGAAGATATTTCCCAATGACATAGCCAATAAAGGACTAGTATCCAAAATATATAAAGAATTCATACAACTCAACACTCTAAAAACAAATGATCCAGTTAAAAATGGACAAGAGAAATGAACAGACATTTCTCCAAAGAATACATCCAGATGGCCGACAGACACATGAAAAGATGTATAACATCACTCATCATCAGGGAAATGCAAATCTACATTGCAAAACTACAGTAAGATATTATCTCATACCTGTCAGAATGACTTAAATCAACAATACAAGAAACAACAGGTGTTGGCCAGGACGCAGAGAAAAAGGAGCCCTCTTGCACTGTTGGTGAGAATGGAAACTGGTGCAGCCACTCTGGAGAACAGTATGGATGTTGCTCAGAAAGTTAAAAATAAAACTGCCCTGTGATCCAGTAATTGCACTACTGGGTATTCACCCCAAAATTACAAAAACCCTAATTCAAAGGGATACACACACCCCGATCTATGTTTATAGTAGCACTATTTACAATAGTAAAATTATGGAAGGAGCCCAAGTGTCCATCCATAGAGGAATGGATAAAGATATATATACAGATATATAAGATATACATACACACACATGTGTATGTGTATGTGTGGATATATATATATGTATACATATATACATATGTATATAAGCAAAATCCAAAGCTTCCAGACCATTCATTCACCGTCCTCTGGACTCTCACTTCCATAAATTTTTGTGTATCCTCTATTGTGTGTGTATACACACACACACATATCCACACAGATATATAAAGATATATGTACATATATACACAAACACATATCCACATATTGGAATACCATTCAGCCATAAAAAAGAATGAAATCTTGCCATTTGCAACAATATGGACGGAGCTAGAGACTATAATGCTAAGTGAAGTAAGTCAGTAAGAGAAAGACAAATACCATACGATTTCACTCATCTGTGGAATTTAAGAAACAAAACAAATGAGCAAAGGAAAAAAAAGGAGAAGAAACCCAAGAAACAGACTGTTAACTATAGAGAACAAATTGATGGTAACCAGAGGGAAGTGGATGAGGGGATGGGTTTGAAATAAGTGATGGAGATTAAGGCACACAACTGCTGTGATGAGCACCAGCTGATGTATGGAAGTGCTGAATCACTATATTGTATACCTGAAACTAATGTAACACTGTATATTAATAATACTGGAAAAGAAAGGTAGACAAGTAGAAAGAAAGAAAGGAAAGGAAGAAGGAAAGAAAATAGAGAAATAAAGAGAGGGAGGATCCCATCTCTTGCAAGCTTTCTTGACCCATGGAGGAACATTGCACTGACTGTTACCAGTTCTAGGAAGGAAGGAAGGAAGGAAGGAAAAAAGGAAAAAAGAATGAAAGAAAAAAACCCGAAATGTTCCAATACTTCTTAGTACAAAATCGTGACAGAGGATGTCATTGTTCATTGTGCCTTATATAATTGCTGTCAAGTGATGATTAATAACATTCTTTTTTTTTTTTTTAGTTTTATTTTTCACTTTTTAAAAATTTCTTTTCAGCGTAACAGTATTCATTGTTTTTGCATCACACCCAGTGCTCACCCAGTGCAATACCCACCACCTGCTTCCCCTACGTCCCACCCCCGCCCCTTCAAAACCCTCAGGTTGCTTTTCAGAGTCCATAGTCTCTCATAGTTCATCTCCCCTTCCAGTTTCCCTCAACTCCCTTCTCCTCTCCATCTCCCCATGTCCTCCATGTTATTTGTTATGCTCCACAAATAAGTGAAACCATATGATACTTGACTCTCTCTGCTTGACTTATTTCACTCAGCATAATCTCTTCCAGTCCTGTCCATGTTGCTACAGAAGTTGGGTATTCATCCTTTCTTTTTTTTTTTTTTTTTTTTTATTTTTTCAGCATAACAGTATTCATTCTTTTTGCACAACACCCAGTGCTCCATGCAAAACGTGCCCTCCCCATCACCCACCACCTGTTCCCCCAACCTCCCACCCCTGACCCTTCAAAACCCTCAGGTTGTTTTTCAGAGTCCATAGTCTCTTATGGTTCGCCTCCCCTCCCCAATGTCCATAGCCCGCTCCCCCTCTCCCAATCCCACCTCCCCCCAGCAACCCCCAGTTTGTTTTGTGAGATTAAGAGTCATTTATGGTTTGTCTCCCTCCCAATCCCATCTTGTTTCATTGATTCTTCTCCTATCCCCCTACCCCCCCATGTTGCTTCTCCATGTCCTCATATCAGGCAACAAAAAGAAATTAAAGGCATCCAAATTGGTAAAGAAGAAGTCAAACTATCACTCTTCGCAGATGATATGATACTATATGTGGAAAACCCAAAAGACTCCACTCCAAAACTGCTAGAACTTGTAAAGGAATTCAGTAACGTGTCAGGATATAAAATCAATGCACAGAAATCAGTTGCATTTCTGTACACCAACAACAAGACTGAAGAAAGAGAAATTAAGGAGTCAATCCCATTCACAATTGTACCCAAAACTATAAGATACCTAGGAATAAACCTAACCAAAGAGACTAAGAATCTATACACAGAAAATTATAAAGTACTCATGAAAGAAATTGAGGAAGACACAAAAAAATGGAAAAATGTTCCATGCTCCTGGATTGGAAGAATAAATATTGTGAAAATGTCTATGCTACCTAAAGCAATCTACACATTTAATGCAATCCCTATCAAAATACCATCCATTTTTTTCAAAGAAATGGAACAAATAATCCTAAAATTTATATGGAACCAGAAAAGACCTCGAATAGCCAAAGGAATATTGAAGAACAAAGCCAAAGTTGGTGGCATCACAATTCCGGACTTCAAGCTCTATTACAAAGCTGTCATCATCAAGACAGCATGGTACTGGCACAAAAACAGACACATAGACCAGTGGAGCAGAATAGAGAGCCCAGAAATCGACCCTCAACTCTATGGTCAACTAATCTTCGACAAAGCAGGAAAGAATGTCCAATGGAAAAAAGACAGCCTCTTCAATAAATGGTGCTGGGAAAATTGGACAGCCACATGCAGAAAAATGAAATTGGACCACTTCCTTATACCACACACGAAAATAGACTCCAAATGGATGAAGGACCTCAATGTGAGAAAGGAATCCATCAAAATCCTTGAGGAGAACGCAGGCAGCAACCTCTTCGACCTCAGCCGCAGCAACATCTTCCTAGGAACAACGGCAAAGGCAAGGGAAGCAAGGGCGAAAATGAACTATTGGGATTTCATCAAGATCAAAAGCTTTTGCACAGCAAAGGAAACAGTTAACAAAACCAAAAGACAGCTGACAGAATGGGAGAAGATATTTGCAAATGACATATCAGATAAAGGGCTAGTATCCAAAATCTATAAGGAACTTAGCAAACTCAACACCCAAAGAACAAACAATCCAATCAAGAAATGGGCAGAGGACATGAACAGACATTTCTGCAAAGAAGACATCCAGATGGCCAACAGACACATGAAAAAGTGCTCCACGTCACTCGGCATCAGGGAAATACAAATCAAAACCACAATGAGATATCACCTCACACCAGTCAGAATGGCTAAAATTAACAAGTCAGGAAATGACAGATGCTGGAGAGGATGTGGAGAAAGGGGAACCCTCCTCCACTGTTGGTGGGAATGCAAGCTGGTCCAACCACTCTGGAAAACAGCATGGAGGTTCCTCAAAATGTTGAAAATAGAACTACCCTATGACCCAGCAATTGCAATAACATTCTTTCTAATGAAAGTACTTCTTTCTGTTTTGAAAATCATAAACATTTCGCTTAGGAAAACTTCGACCGAGAATGTGAATTGGATACGTACCCATCTTACAACTGCTTTCCATGACAGGCCACAGAACATTTGAGGACTTCTTGCTTTTTCCCGTTGAGAATTCAGAAAGACAGGTGAATTGAACTAAGCTTAATGTTTAAATTTTTTTTTAATGTTCCTATGGAAACATGTGTTTCCATGGTAACATATGAAAGTTATTCTTCTAAGTTGCTGCAAATGAAAAGATAGCATCCCATTGTCTTTCATTAAATTGCTGTGTCTGTGAGTAAAGAAGGGCTGAGACTTTTTATTCTGCCATCTTGCTGATGTCTGTTTGTTTTTATGTAGAAATTACCTAGGAATTTCTATTACAACTGCAAATAGAGCAATTCTCTTATGTCCAACAGAGTTTCTCCAACTTAATCACAGAGCTGTTAAATGAAGGGATAAAAGGGAATAAAGCTTTTTAGAGGGAAGAAAAGTTTTAAGGTGTATATAAAACCCCCAGTATAAGTGCAAAACGGGAAGTCTATCTTATCCAGTGTACTTATTAAGTACAGAACTCTGGAAACAGATTTTCTGAAGCTGAATCCTAGCCCTGATCCTTGTTAGCTTTTTGATTTTGGACATGTTACTTAAACTGTCTGCTTCTTAGTTTTTTCACTTATAGAATATCGACAGTAAAACTCCTTACCTTATAAAATTTAGGAGAATATTAAATGAATTTTCATATTTTAAAGCTAGAATAGTTCATAACACTGAAATAGTAAATGCTAAAGGGAGTTATAATTATTATCAGAATTTCATTAAAGGATTTTTAATTCCTTTTTAGAAATATCTTTAGTTTTTATTTTGAAACAAGTCCATTCAGAGTCTCACATTGTTTAATTACACAAACTGTTATAATTTTTGAAATATTTAAAAAAATTTAGTGAACAAGTGAATCATAATAAATAATACTCAAGATAAAGAGGCAATTTAAAAAGATGAAAACCTTAATCAGTTGGAGGTAGGAAGTTACCATTGTAATTGACATCTGACAAAATTCCGTTTGTTTCATAAATCAGCAATGAAGACTATAAATAGTAAACAGAGTAATCACTGATTTAGAAGCATGAGTAAAGATCTGTAAGTCTCTGCACCTAAGACTGTACCCACAGAAGTTGGAAGAAAAAAAAAAAGATCACTCATTTGTCATTAAAATGCCTAAAATGTTTGATACTGACATTTAGGATTCCACGGACTATATCCTATTCTCCATTTAGAATGGAAGATTTATGGCACATTGAAATAATTTAAATGATTTAACTTTTGCTCCATTTCAGTCTCTCATAAGCATTCCTGACGCTGACTTGTGCGAGTGGCTCTGCTAGAGTTGAGAAACGTAGCTGATCCTGCTGATGTCCCGTGCAGCCACCACTTCTCTACTCAAACATCTTTCTTTTTAGCAAAACTCCATTGCTTTTCAGATGTCAGGCAGCTCTGTACTTCAGAGGAAATTGGGCCCCTTTTCATTTGAAGGGATGAGCCTTGATTCATCGAAAGCAATCATGGCAATCCCCATCCCCCTTGCAGCAACTGCTTTCACTACAGGCATGCCATACCATTCTGACCATTGACATACCAAGAAGCATTCCTACGGATCTTCTAGGATCCATAGGAATCCTACGGATCATCTTAAAAAGAGACACAGAGAAGAGTTAGTCTTTTGCCCAAGAGTCAGCCTGCCAGTGTCAATTATAAGAAACGTCTGAGGATATACAAGCCAAAATACCGTTATGGAATTTCTAGAATCCATCTAAGAATTTGAAGGACCCTCAAACAAGCACAAAGCCAAGAACACCCACACTGAAATGGGTAAGAAGAGAAATTTCACTATACTAATGTCAGCCCTTTTAAAAAGTAGGCACAGGTCAGCACAGGGAGAGAAGGGCGCCTACTCACTTCTCCCCCAGAGAGAAAAAGGAGCTTGCATCCAACAATCTGGCTTTGTAAAGGGATGCCCAAAGGACTCGTTTCTGTTTTGTCTCATTCAGAGCACTGGTAGCACCAGCATAGTTTGGATGCCAGGGTAGCTGAGAGCATACAAGTTGGGGGCAGCTTACTGTAAACAGTACAGCTAGGCAATGGGGGAAAGGATAGTCTCTTTAATAAATGGTGTTGGCAAACTTGGATAGCCACAGGATAAAGAATGAAGTCTAACCCTTATCTTGCACTCTTTGCAAAAATACTTTAAATATTAAAGCCTTAAATATGAGACTTGAAACTGTCAAGCTCCTAGAAGAAAACATAGGGGAACAGTTCTATAACATTGGTCTTGGCAATAATTTCTTAGATATTAACAAAAGCACGGGCAACAAAAGCAAAAGTAGACAAGTGGGACTGTATCAAACTAAAGTTTCTGGACAGCAAAGGAAAAGATCGACAGAGAGAAAGGAAACCTATGGAATGGAAAAAAAATAATCACATATCATCTATCTGATAAGGGGTTAATATCCAAAATATTAAGAAGAAACTCATACACTCAATGGCAAAACAAACAAACAAGCAAACAGACCAATAGTCTATTTAAAAATTAGGCAGAGTACTTGAATAGGTATTTTCCAGAGAAGACAAATGGCCAACAAGTAGATGAGAAGATGCACAACTTCATTTATCATCAGGAAAATGCAAGTCAAAACCACTTTATAACCTCTTACTTTATACCTGTTAGGATGGCCATTATCTCCCCCTTCCAAAAAAGCAAGAAAATAATTTTTAAAAAATTAAATTAAATTTTAAAAGAAAGAAAATAAGTTGTGGCAAGGATGTGGAGAAATGGAACCAATGTTCATTCTTGGTGGGAATGTAAAATGGTAGAGCTGCTATGGAAAATAGTATGGAGGCTATTCAAAAAATTAAAAACAGAACTACCATGTGATCCAGCAATCCTCTTTTTGGATATTTATCCAAAATAATTAAAATCACAATCTCAAAGTGATATTTACACTATCATTGTCATTGCAGCATTATTTCGTAGAGCCGAAAGTGGTAACAACCTAACTATCTGTTGCTGGGCGAGCAGATAAACAAAATGTGGTATACGGTACAAATACAATGGAAGATTATTCAGCCCTAAAAAAGAAAAAATGCTTCATAAGCTACAACATGGGTAAACTTGGAAGACATTATGCTCAGTGAAATAAGCCAGGCATAGGACAAACACAGCGTGATTCTGCGTAGATAAGGTATCTGAAGTAGTGAAACTCATAGAAGAAGGAAATAGAAGAGCGGGTTCCAGGGGCAGGGGCAGAGGGTGGGAAGTTGCTATTCAAAGGGTGTAGAGTGTCTGTCAAGCAAAATGACAAAGTTCTAGAGATGTGTTATACAAAAAGATGCTTGTAGTTAACAATACCGTTCTGTACACTTAAAAATCCATTAAGAGGGGTAGACCTCATTATGTATTTTTTTGCTACAATAAAACAAACAGGCAAGGGTCTCTGAAAAGAGATGCACAAAGCAGCAGCTGCACTTACTGCAACTCTATCTTCAGCTTCTTAATAGTTGCCTTGGCCAAAACCACCTGTTTGTCCTCAAGTTAGAAGCATTCAGCAAACAATGGCAAAGCAGAGGCATCAGAAAGGCACAACTTATCTCTGTGACAAATACAATAATGCTTTTTTGCTGATGGAACCACTTTGTCTTTTGCTCTACGGGCATATACAGCAACACAAACTGGAATAGAATAGACCCTGGCCCTGTTGGCGAAGTCATCCAAGGGAGTGGAGAGACCAGTGATCGTGCTCGCTCTTGTAAGAGTGAATTCTTTCAAAACCAGCTCTACTGATGCCAAGTAAAAACACTGTGTGCCCATTGAAGTACGACATTATAGAACAAAGTACACTTAAAACATTTTTTAAAACTTGAAAAGGAATGGCTTATTAGAAAAGACAATGAACTTTAGGTTTTTCTGGTGTTGTTTTGTTTTTATACTTGATATATATGAGTTTCAAGTATACAGCATAATGATTTGATAGCTACAGATATTGTGGAATGATTATCACAAGTCTAGTTAATATGTGTCACAGTACACAGTTCTAAAAAATTATTTTCTTGTGATGAGGACTTTCAAGATTTGTTCTCTTAGCAACATTTGAAAGTGCAATACAGCATTATTAACTATAGCCACTGTACTGTACAAAAACTCAACTGTCAAGAAATTTAATCCCTCTAAGTCTACTTCCTTGAATCAGCCAACTTGTCCCCCTGCCTCAACATTGAGAGTCTCTGGCTCTGCTCAGTTGGCCTCTCTACCTGGGATGCCTTACCCTCACTCCATCATAATATCCTACCCGGTTATCAAGATTTCTCACTGGGAAACTACCTCCTCCCCAAGGCAGAATTGGCTAACAATCTCAGATTTCATCCACATCCATAATACCTTCCGAGGTGTTTGGCCACATCTGTATGATTTCATTAAACTTGAGAGGAAAGTGTAAACTAGAATTCTCACAGTTTGCCTTAGGAAAGGTCAGCCTCTTCTGAAAACAAGCTAAATGCCTTAACATTTAACCCATGAACTCAAACATGACTTATGTCTTTGAGCCACAGCTAAAATTGGAATCACAGAATTCACCATACTGAAATTTTTAACAGGATTAAAAATAAAACAAACAAACAAAACTGAACAGAATCAAGAATCAGACATTAAGTAGGAATATACTTTAGATTGACCAAATAGGTGGTTGAAGATTTTCGTTCTCATTTCTTATTGGGACTCAGGGCAGAGATCAAATCCAACACTAAAGTGAAATGGAAGAGCTCCCTTAATTCATGGTACAGGACAAGACCTGGGCCTGGGTTTCTCGGTCAGAGACTGATCCAGTGAAAACCAAGGGACCGATTCAGTGAAGGGCTGGATTCACCGGTTGATGTGTGTTCACAAGAGACAGACATCAGTTGTGTTGGTACTGTTTATGACATTCTCACTTAAGCTCCAGTTTTTTGTTGTTTTTCCTCATGTATTCTTCTCTCTTGTAAGACCTGGTCCCTTATTGATGCTCAATAAAGATTGATTCAATAAATGATTGGTAATTTGCAAATGAAGTTTGAATATTGGTACTTTTTTTGGTCATAGACAGATGCCGACTGATAACCACAAGCAAGAAGAGAGAGCTGCCTGTTCTCTGGAGAGCCAGAACCAAGATCTCCAAGATTAAATTTAACACTGACTCAGAGGCTGTCACTGGTGTCCTTGGGATGCATCCAGCCTACAGACCTGTTGTCTTTGACTAGAATGTTTTATAACAAAGTTGTGCCTTCATTAAACACTATAGGATTTTCCATACAAATGTGGATTTGGAAGACCCCTTCTTGCCACTGGAGTTGGGCCAGCTGGCTTCCTTTCGCTCTGTTCTCCTCATGTCAGGGGGTTTTGTTTTTTCCCAAGGACTGACACAGAGTGTTCAGGAAGCAAACAAACTTCTTCCCTCTGTTCAATTGCATCAACCTTGAGATGAACACTACATGTGAATTACAGGATTCCTTCAAGTCGTATTTGCTATAGTCCAAATTCTTCCAGGGGTACAGATGGTCCAAGGCATCCTTCTGTGCTCCTTCCTTCGTTCATTGGACAGTATGTGTCCCACAGACATCTCAAACCAATCCAGTGAGCTGAAATAGAAGGGACCTCTGTGTGTGCACACTGGTTGTAGAATGCCCTGGCAGTAGTGATTTTCTGACTATGGACACGATCATCTTACCTTACTGCCAGAACTATCCAAGATCCTGTAGAACTTGCCAGGACCTATAGCAAGAAAAACTGGCCAGTCATCAGATTCCACCCCAGTCCGTCTTTTTCCAGCTGTGTGACTTGAAGCATGTGACTTGACCTTTCTCTTTCCACTTCTGTGAAATCAAGAGAATACACTTCACAGAGGCGTTGGGAAGATTAAACCAAATGCTAACACCTCAAGCCCAGTGCCTGCCACACAGTAAGTGCACAATGGATGTTAGCACTCTTCCTGCTAACATTTCTTTTTTTTTTTTTTCTTTTTACCTTTTGATTCCCTTCACCCATGTCTCCTATCCCCTGTCTCTTGCCTCTGGCAACCATCAATCTGTTTTCTGTATCTATAAACCTGGTTTGGGTTTTGGGGTTTTTTTGCATTTTGTTTTTTAGATTCCACATATAAGTCATACAGCATTGGGGCACCTGGGTTAAGTGGGTTAAGCCTCTGCCTTCAGCTCAGGTCATGATCTCAGGGTTCTGGGATCGAGCCCGCATCGGGCTCTCTGCTCAGCAGGGAGTCTGCTTCCTCCTCTCTCTCTCTCTGCCTGCCTCTCTGCCTACTTGTGATCTCTGTCTGTCAAATGGATAAATAAAATCTTTTTAAAAAAGAGAGAGAGACAACACTGGAAAGCAATGACTGGAAAAAACAAGCAAACAAACAAAAGGAATCATGATATACTAACCGAAGCAGACTGAGGACCAACAGCATCATCAGGTTAAATGATGGCTTCCCATATCACTACATCTTCTCGTATCATTTTGTCCACATAATAGACATAGAGGTAGCAAATTAAAAAGATCTCTTATGTAACACTTGACAATTAAATATAAGTGATTTGAATGTAGAGAATGGATACTGAATGTGGCAGCTTAACTTTTTGAGACATTAGTTTGTATTTTGTGCTTATTGCTGTTGGAATTTTTTTTTAACTCCTCTATCATTAAAAATACATTTCAAAACATTAAAAAAAGAGAGAGAGAGAGAGAGAAATCATACAGCATTTGTCTTTTTTTGTGACTTACTTCACTTAGCATAATGCCTTCAAGGTCCCTCCATGTTACTGCCAATGGCAAGATTTTATCATTTTTAGGGCTAAATAATATTCCACTGTATGTATTAATACAGAGGTATTCCACAATTTCTTTATCCATTCATCCATTGATGGACACTTTGGTTTAGTTTACGTCTTGGCTACTGAAAATAATGCTACAATGAACATGGAGGTGCATAATCTTTTTGAGTTAGTGTTTTTGTTTTCTTTGGATAAATACCCAGAGGTAGAATTGCTGAATCATATGGTAGTTCTACTTTTACTTTCTTGAGGAGCCTCTATACTGTCTTCCCTAGTGGCTGAACCCATACAGACTTCCACCAAGAGTGCTCAAGGGTTCCTTTTCCTTCAGATCCTTGCCAATACTTGTTATTTCTTGTCTTTTTTAATCATAGCCATGTTTGACAGATGTGACATGATATCCCACTGTGGTTTGACTTGCATTCCCTGATGGTTAATGATGTTGAATATCTTTTCATGTACCTATTGGTCATCTCTATGTCTTCTTTGGAAAAATGCCTATTCAGATCCTCTATTTTTTATTGGATTTTTATTGTTGTTGTCATTGAGTTATGCAAGTTCTTTATATATTTTGTATATTAGCCCTTTATCAGATATACAATTTATAAATATTTTCTCTCATCCAATAAGTTGCCTTTTCATTTTGTTGATTTCCTTTGCTGTGAAGAAGTTTTTCAGTTTGATATAGTCTCATTTGTTTTTCTTTCCATTTGTTGTTTTTGCTTTTGATGTCAGAATCAAAAAATCCCTGTCAAGAAGCTTATTTCGACAAACCATAAATGACTCTTAATCTCACAAAACAAACTGGGGGTTGCTGGGGGGAGGTGGGATTGGGAGAGGGGGAGCGGGCTATGGACATTGGGGAGGGGAGGCGAACCATAAGAGACTATGGACTCTGAAAAACAACCTGAGGGTTTTGAAGGGTCAGGGGTGGGAGGTTGGGGCAACCTGAGGGTTTTGAAGGGTCAGGGGTGGGAGGTTGGGGGAACAGGTGGTGGGTAATGGGGAGGGCACGTTTTGCATGGAGCACTGGGTGTTGTGCAAAAAGAATGAATACTGTTACACTGAAAAAATAAATAAAATGAAAAAAAAGAAAAAAAAAGAAATGTAAGATAAAAAAAAATAAAATAAAATGGCAAAGATAGATCCAAAAAAAAAAAAAAAGAAGCTTATTTCCTATGTTATTCTTATGTCAAGGAGCTTATTTCCTATGTTTTCTTCTAGCAGTCTTATGGCTTTAGGTCTTACATTCAAGTCTTTAATCCATTTTCAGTTAATTTCTGTGTATCGTGTAAGAACATCGGCTCTTAATAGGTATGTTCCTTAGACTAGTTGCTTAATCACTAAAACCTTCATTCCTATATTCTTGAAAGGGGAATTATAGCTCTCAGATACATGTGAGAGTGAGGTAAAAAATTTACGTACCTAGCGGAATGCATGGCACATAAGAATTGTTGAATAGAATTGATTTTTTTGCCTTTCCCCCTTCATTTGTTTTAATCACTGCCACTATTATTTAAAGCACTGTTATGAATTTTTGAAAATATAAAAGCCATCCCTTTTAATGGTATTCTGCTTAGAGCAGTGAAAAATTCTTCAGATTCTGTCCTAATTAAATAAGTATCAGTTGTGGGAAATTTTAATAATTAATTTACTTACTTTTTATTTTATTTTCATTTTTTTAAGGATTTTGTTTTTATTTGAAAGAGAGAGACACAGAGAGAGAGGGAACACAAGCAGGGGGAGTGGGAGAGGGAGAAGCAGGCTTCCCACCAAGCAGGGAGCCTAATGTGGGGCTTGATCCCAGGAGCCTGGGATCATGACCTGAGCAGAAGGCAGACGCTTAACAACCGAGCCACCCAGGTGCCCCAATTTACTTAATTTTTAAAGAAAAACCAAATATACTTTTACAGGTAGAGATTCTTTTCTTGCTGCTTAATTCTTTAGCATTATTTTGTAATCCTTTAATCCCTTATAGAATCCTTCTTAATATTAAATCATTCTTAGGACAAATACAAGGTACCCAATGGCTTCTTCTGGCCAACAGTTTAAGCATAGGATTCCAGAGTTATCTTCATTCTCAAATGAATCTAAATTTACCTATATATGCATATGCCTAAGTCACCTACAAACTTATCCTTGCCAGTGGCAACCATAACAGAATTCAGGATGACTGACGATTATTTTGTCTGTACGGCAGCTAACACTACGTAAGTGTGTACTTACAAAGTAATACATGGAAGCTTCAATGACAATGATGAATTCACAGCTGTGTTTCCTCTCATACGTAATTAGAGCCTCAAGAAATAATCTACTTTAACATGAACAAGATTCTCTTTGCAAGGGAAGACAGATGGAGCCAAGAAGGGAAATAGGAACAGTGTGATTTTGACAATGATCATTTCAACATGCACTATAAATAACTTACACAAATCTTTCCCGGTTTGAGAGGTAAGATGTATACCACATTGAAAAGTTAATCTTCCACGTTTTCAACACCAAAAATTAGTTTTGCATCACAGTTTAAATTTTTAAAAACCAGTTTTGTTCAAGCTATTAATAAACATAATGATAGTTATCCTAAGTATCACTGCTCTGCCAATTATGGTTTTGTCTACCTAGTGCTACTGCCTCTCATATTTAGATAGTAATGGGACCATCCTTTCCTCCCTGCATAGGTGAAAGCGTGCCTGAGCTAAGCATGGCATCTTTTTTTTTTTTAATTTTTTAAATTTATTTATTTGACAGAGAGAGATCACAAGTAGATAGAGAGGCAGGCAGAGAGAGAGAGAGGGAAGCAGGCTCGCCGCTGAGGAGAGATCCCGATGCGGGACTCGATCCCATGACCCTGAGATCATGACCTGAGCTGAAGGCAGCGGCTTAACCCACTGAGCCACCCAGGCGCCCTGGCATCTTTATTTTTTACTGCAATGACTGCCTCGGGCATGGTTGATAACAAGTTGAGCAAATCGGAGGCTATCGCTGGCCCTTTCCTAAATGGAATTAGCAAAATCTCCTTTCCTTGTTGGGACATCGGTGTAGCCTCAAAACTCCTGGCTGTCACATTCCTACCCACGATATGGCACGAATGGAGGACACAATGTGGAGAATCCAGGAGGTCAGCTCCAATGTCCCAGTCCTAAGTTTCTCCAGTGCTGTCTGGCTCCAGGAGATCTTCCTTCAACTGCATTAACTATCCCAGTATTATTCTAACAAATACTCCATTTTTGCTAAAAATAATTTGAGTTGAATTTTAGTATTTACTAATGGAAGTGTATGGAAAAACGCCACACCTGTGCACCAGTTTTTGGTACCAGTTACCTTCAAAGGAATGAGTTATTTTGTATTTATTGGTTTGAAAACTAAAGTGTGGTTCTTTCTGTTTTAGCACACAGAAGGAAAGCACACCATGCTTTGTTTTGCCAGGCAAACGAAGAAAACTGGTTTGAAATATTTTTCCCATAGAGGAGACCATTTGAAATTTATCATGCCTTACAGGAAACGAGACCAGAAATAACTGCCATTGATGTCATCTTCATGTATTTTCATTTCTGTTCACATTTCTCTATATAATATGTCAGGAAAAGAGAATGATTATAATCTTTCAAAATACAACAAAAAGAGTGCTATATTTTTGTTTTAAGATACGATCCCCTGCCGGTTTGTAAAGTGAGTTGACCCTGGATAAGATGCCTTGCTTGCTGAACTGGCTGATATGTGGGAGGACACAAGACAGAAGAATTTAAAGAGAGAGAGAGACGGCAGAAGAGCGTATCTGGAATTAAGAAACAGCTGGGAAACAACGGGTACAGACTTGGTTGAAGTGGATTTTGGCTTAAGAAGAATACCTAAAGAAGGAGTTTGGAAATGTTTAATGGGAATTTTGATCACGTATTGTTAAGTGGGCTATTATATCATACCTTTATCCTCTATCAATAACATTCTCAGTAACCGTTATTCCTTTCTAATGTTTTGTGGAATTGGATTTGCTTTTGCAGGCTGTAACAAAGTGTCATTTCTTGATTCAGTGTGGTCACAGGGCAAAATATCTCCATGAGGACCCGGTCACGTCTGTTTTCAGTTATAAATAATAATTGTTATTCATACTGTATTGTTGACTGCATAGATCATTAGAGATTGGACACATCCATCTTAATCACAGAATTTTGGAACTGTTTGCATTAAGTGTTGTTAATTTTTTTCAAGATTTTATTTTTTTAAATAATTTCTTAGTAATAGGATTATCATCTCAAGTGTTTTCTGCATACATTTTTATTTAATAAATTTGGCATGTTAGATTTTGTAAATTGGAGGTGCACAGTGTATTACTTTGATACATTTAGATACTGTAATATGATTTCAATTGAAACGCTATTTATTATAGTATATTATAGTACAATATTATTGTCTATACTCATTATACTTTGTATTAGATCTTTATGGTTTATTTACTACTTCTTACAACTTTGTATCTTTTTTGAAAGGTTTTATTTATTTCAGAGAAAGAGAGCATGTGGGGGACTGCAGAGGGATTCCCTTTTAACTACATACTCACCAACACCGTCTCCTATCTTCCTGATAACAGCCATCCTAACAGGTTTAAAGTTATATCTATTTGTAGTTTTTATTTACATCTCCCTGATGATTAGTGATGCTGAGCATCTTTTCATGTGCCTTGTGGCCATTATGATACCCTCTTTGGAAAATGTCTATTTAGTTCTGCCCATTTTTAAATCAGATTGCTTGGTTTTGTTTTGTTTTTAAGTTGTGTTAGCTCTTTATATTTTCTGGATATTAACTCTTATCCAGTACATGATTTGGAAAAATTTTCCCCATTCTCTAGGCTACTATCTTATTTTTTAAATCATTTCACTTGCTATGGAGAACTTTCTGAATCTAATGTAGTCTCATTTGTTGATTTTTGTTTTTGTTTTTGTTGTTTCCACTTTTGGCATCATGTCCAAAAAAATCATTGCCAAAACCAGTAACTGTGAACTTCTTCCCTATGTTTTCTTCCTAGGACTTTCATGGCATCAGGCTTTACATTTAGGTCTTTAACCCATTTTAATGGCTGTGAGTGGTGTGAGAGAGGGGCCCAGTTTCACTATTCTGAATGTGTTTCTCCAGTTTTCCCAGCACCATTCATTGAAGAGACTATCTGTCCCACATTGAGTGTTCTTAACTCCACTATTGAATATTAGTTAACCATCTATGCCAGAATTCTATTCTGGGGTCTCTATTCTGTTCTAGTGGTCTATGTTTGTTTTTGTTCCATTACTATAGCTTTGTAATATAGTTTGAAATCGGAAAGTGTGATACACCCAGCTTTGTCCTTTTTCCTCAGGATACTTTCGCTAATCAGGATCTTCTGTGGTTCCATACAAATTTTTAAATGTAAAAGTATCTTTAGGGCTCTAAACTATTTCACAACTTCAGACATCCACAGAGGGTCTTGAAACATATCCCCCATGGTTAAGGGGGAGTACAGTAGTTTTCTTTTTTGGTGGTATCCTTATCTGATTTTGGTATCAAGGTAAAGATAGCTTTGTAGAATAAGTTTGGAAGTTTTCTCTCTTCCTCAGTATTTTGGAAGAGTTTGAGGAAGATTGGTGTTAACTCTTAAAATGTTTGGTAGAATTTGCCAGGGAAGCTGCCCGGTCCTGGAGTTTTCTTGGCTGGGAGGATTTTTTGTTTATTTTGTGGTTTTTGTTTTATTGGGGAGAGAGTTAAAAATGTTTCTTTTAGGGACACCTGGGTGGCTCAGTGGGTTAAAGCCTCTGCCTTTGGCTCAGGTCATGATCTCAGGGTCCCGGGATGGAGCCCCACATTGGGCTCTCTGCTCAGCAAGGAGCCTGCTTCCTCCTCTCTCTCTCTCTCTCTCTCTCTCTCTGCCTGCCTCTCTGTCTACTTGTGATCTCTGTCTGTCAAATAAATAAATAAAATCTTTTTAAAAATTAAAAAAATGTTTCTTTTATTACTTACTCAATCTTTAGACTTGTTATTGATCTGCTCAGATTTTCTATTTCTTCCTGATTCAGTCTTGGTAGGTTGTATGTTTCTAGCAACGTTATGTATTTCTTCTAGGTTATGAAATTTGTTGACATATAATTCTTCATAGTAGTCTAACAATTCTCTATATTTCTCTAGTATCAGTTGTAATATCTCCTCTTTCTATTTCAGTTATTTGAGTGTGTAGCTAATACTGTCAATTTTATCTTTTCGAAGAACCAGCTTTAGTTTCATTGATCCTTTCTGTTGTTGGGGCGGGGGGGGATTGGTCTCTGATTTTAATTACTATTTTTTCTGTTAACTTTAGGTTTAACTTGTTCCTCTAATTCCTTGGGATGTAAAGTTAGGTTTGAGATCTTTCTAGTTTCTTGATATGTGTGTGTGTGTTTTGCTATAAATTTTCCTCACAAATTGCTAATGCTGTATCCCATGAAATTTGATATGTTGTATTTTCACCTTTGTTTCAAGATACTTTTTTTTTCCTTTTTGATTTCTTTTTTGACCTATCAGTTGTTTGGACATGTGTTGTTTAGCTTCCACATATGTGAAGATCTATTCACTTTCCTCTCACTGTTGATTTCTAGTTTCATTCCACTGTGGTCAGAGATGATATTGGTATAATTTCAATCTTCTAAAGTTTACTCAGATTAGGTTTGTGGCCTTTCATATGATGTATACTAGAGAATTCTTCATGTGCACTTAAGAAGAATGTGTATTCTGCTGCTGTTGGATGGAATGTTCTATATATGCCTATCAAGTTTACTTGTTCTAAACTGTGGCTCAATTCTGACATTTCTTATTGATCTTCCATCTAGACAATATAGCCATTACTGATAGTGGGGTATGGAAATTCCCTAACACTATAGTATTGCTGTCTATTTCTCCCTTAAGATCTATTAGTATTTGTTTAATATATTTTGGTGCTCAGATGTTGGGAGAATCTATATTTATGATCATTATGTCTTTTGATGTATGAACCCCTTTATCATTATATTATGACCTTTGTTTCTTATCATTTTTGGCTTGAAGATTCTTTGGTCTAAGTATGGCTAAACCTACCTTCAGTTACCATTTGCTTTGTGTATCATCTACCTCTTTACTTTGAGACTGTTTGTTTTTGTTGCAGAGATGAGTTTCCTGAAGGCAGCATATAGTTGGGTCTTGTTTCTTAATCCATCCAACCACCTTGTGCTTTTTGATTGGTGAGTTCAATTCATTTGCAGTCAAGTGATTATCAATATATGAATACATACTGCTACCATTTTGTCCTTTGTTTTCTGGTTGTTTTTTTTTTAAATCTCCATCGGTTTATTTTGTGCGTGTGTATGTTTCTGTATAATTTTTTAAGTTGGTGATTTTTATAATGATTTGCTCAGTTTCCCTTTTTTAAATGTTTTGTGGTTTTTTTCTAGATTTTTGTTTTGTGGTCACCATGAAATTTGTATGAAATGTCTTACAGATGAAAAAGTCCTTTTTACTGCTGGATAGCAACTTATCGTCTTTTGTCTGAACAGGTCCCACCATTTTCTTCCTTCCCCTTTATACTTTTGTTGTCACAAATTATCCTTCTTTATATTGTGAGTTTGTTATCAACTTATAATAGCAATAGGTATTTTTAATGTTTTTCCCTTAACTTTAATGGCATAATTCAGGTTTAACACCCTATTCTAAAATATAGTCAACATTTTCCAATTCTGTATATCTATTTATTACGTTACTGAAGGCTTTGGGTACTTTTGTCTTTTCGTTTCAGGTAGAAGAGCTTCTTTCAACATTTCTTGTAAGGCATTTCTATCTGTGGTAAACTCCCACCACTCTTGTTTGTTTTGGAAAGACTTTAATTCTCCTTCCTATCTAAAGGGTGACTTTGCTGGATAGAATATTCTTGGCCAGTAATTTTTACCTTTCAATACTTTGAATATGCCATTCCAATCTCTCCTGACTTGTAGAGTTTTTGCTGGGAAAACTGCTGATAGTCTAAAGGGGGTTACTTTGTAAATTACTTCCTTTTCTCCCCTGGCTACCCTTGAGAGTCTTCATCATTGGCTTTTGACAACTTCATGGAGAGGGTCTTTTTGCACTGAGGTAATAAGCTATCTATTGGCTTCATGGATTTGTCTATCCAGTCCTTTCCCTGGGTTTGCAAAGTTCTCAGCTGTTATTTCTCTAAATACCCTCTCTGGCCCGCTTCTCTTTCCAGTATCCCCTTTATTCTTATGTTGGCTCTCCTAATGGAATCTAGTAGCTCTCAAAGGATTCTTCACTTTTAAAAAATCTCCCCCAGTCCTCCTGAATCATTTCTAGATTATGTCTTTCAGATTGCTTATTCTCTCTTCCATCTGATGTATTCTGTTTCCAGTGCATTCTTCATCTCATTTATTGAGGTCCTCAGCTCCAGAATTTCCATTTGGTTCTCTTTTAGAATTTTAATTTCTTTGATGAAGTATTTCTTCTGTTCATTAATTTTACTCCTGAGCCCATTGAATTATCTTTCTGAGTTTTTTCGGGTTTGGTGTGTGTGTGTGTGTGTGTGTGTGTGTGTGTGTGTGTGTGTGTGTGTGTGGTTTGTTGAATTTCTCCATAACAGATATTTAGAATTCTCTCTCAGATTCCAATCTTCCATGACTTTGAATGGAGAATTGCCATTTTCTTGTCGTGATGCCATAGTAACATGATTTTCATGGTGTTTGATGATATGTGCCTCTGATAGTCCATTTGAAGTAATAAATACCTTCCTTGTTTGGGTAAAGCTTTAAGTTTTGATGTGGGTGAAGCTTTGTTTGATTTTAACAGTTCAACAGATTGGGAATTACAGCCATTTCTTTCATTTTCCAGCAGGTGGTGACATAGCACAAATGTTTTTATTTCTCTTATCAGAACTGTCTGGTATCTATCTTTGGGAGTGCATATTTCCAACTTCCACCGGCTCTGCCAGAGGGGTCACCAGAGCTGCCATTGTTGTTTGTGCCATGGGTCACAGGTGTACCCACTGCCACTGTTGCCCCAGTTCCACCACTGCTCTCTAAGTTCACCACCTCCACCAGGTCCAAACCACCCATGTTAGCCTGCCCTGCTGAAGAACACCCGATGGGTTATGGATGCCCCTCCATGCTCTAAACTGAAGGAGCAACATGAAGGGGAAGATTCATGCTGCTGTGATGTTGCTGTAACACCTAAGTACTACTGACTTTTGAAGAGAGGAAAAGGAAGTGATTGTCCTTAGGTACTTTAAAGTTGAAAAAGAAACATGCTGAAGACACCATTTACAATCCTTAAATAAGGAATAGTTTATGAGAGATTTTATCTTGGAAATTTTGTCGAATGCTGCATGTCTTATGGACACAAATTTAAATGGTCATTATACCAAAAAGGATTTTAGTTACACTGTTGTTGAATAAGTTTGTGGTATTTATAAGATCACCACTATGGTTATTTTTTTTTCCTATTTCCTGGGAACTTGGAACACATTTCACAGGAACATTTTCCTTAATATCAGTTCTAAACCTTCTCTAGTACAAAGTGGTTTTGTAAAGTTGCAGAGAGAATGCCTATCCTAGAAATGAATGGTTTAACCAATGAAGAACTTGAAAACTTCCCTCAGAATCAGGATCTTGGTCTGAGAAATTAAAATCAGATTCTTGGTCTTTGCTACAAACCCATATTTCTCCCCTATTTTTCTCTGTTTTATTCCATGAACTGGGGAAAATAAAGAACTGAATCAAAAAGATCCCAGAGGATAGAATGATGTGATTACCATCGTATCCTCATATATCAGAAATGCGTCAAATACTATCTGAGTAAACAAACATGGTAATAATTCCGTAATAGTGACTCTAGGAATTATCCTCCATGCTACTCAAACTAAGAGATGCTCATAAATGATGGAATGAGAGAGGCTCACGATTTATATTATAAAATTAGTTGTTGGCAGAAGCTTTAGATATGGTTGATTTCTCTTTGGAAATCCTAATCACCTTCTTTGAGAAGTTTAAAATACTTTTCTCTTTTCTTTATTTGCCACAATGAAAATATACCATTACCTTCATGGTAAAAGTACAAGATTCTAAGTTACTATAAATTATTTGAATACTAAGCTTTCTCTATGCCATATTTATAGACTATGTGTATCCTTGGCTCAAATAATTCAATCTTGGAAGCAATTTGGATTTCAATAAGTTTATTACAATTATGTAAACAGCTAGAAGCTCTTGAAATTCAATAGATAGTGATATTTCTACAAGTGCTCCATAGTGCTTATAGGCTTCGTCTCAACCAGCTACTTTGTTACAAGTACCATGCTGTTATCATTGCAACTTTGGAGAAGGTCATAATGAACAGGAAACTGAATTGGTGATGACTTAAAGAGATAATTTAATAATAACTGTAGTGATGCCTGCTGCTACTTTTCCAGAAACTCCACATGGAAAATTTTTTTCAGGATTAATCTTTCAGGCTAAAACAATATATCTGAGCACAGATTTGTTTCCTTCACCCATTATTACCTATAACTTTGTCTTAAAGAACAGTATTTCCAAGACTGGAATGTGAATTAATATAAACTACCTTTCTACACTTTCAAAGATCTTTTTTGTTTGTTTAGTTTTGTTTTCTTTCAAATTTGGAGCCATGTGTTTATGTTTCATATTTATAGTTACTGGCCTAGAGAAAACCCATGTTTTTCATTTACAGTAAAAACTACACTGAAACAATTATCTTATATGTAGCACATGAGCACAGAGTAACTTTCCAATCTGTCTATTATCTAAGAAACTGAATACACTTCAATTTTTTTCTTAATGTGGAGATCCGAATGTGAATATCATTCTAAGTTTGAAAACTGAGACACGAGAATTTCATTTGGAAATTTATCTAAAGATCCTATCGTGATTCTTAACCAGGTTAAAAATCTCTCAACTCAGACCTGTGTTCTTTCAAAGTTTAATATTTATCTGTCTCTAATTATTTGCAGTTATCTGTACCGCCATGAAAAATTTAGATAACTCTAAGGGAATAATTAAAGCAGTTGGAAATTTCTCAACATGCTTCAATATTTCTGTACATTGTAAGAGGCCGAGGAATCATCTTCCATCATTATTACTCATCCCCAGCAAAAACTACTCCAAGAGAAGTTTTGCCTATAAAAAAGAATATGTCAGACATGAACTTAATCGAAGCTTTGCCACTAATGAGATAGTAGTTTTTTAATATGTTCTATAACAACCTTCTAGCCTGTTTCCCCATAAATACAACAGAAATGATACTTAACCTTGCAGGATTATGGAAAGGAGAAAATAAGTTTAAATTTTCTTAAGTCAAATAATGAACTCGAGCAAACATGAAAAGTGCACTTCATGATAGCTATTGAAAAATCATTAATTAGTTATTGATGTTCCATTTGTAACTATTTAGTTAAGTGAAGTAACAAATTTTCTAGTGAAAGAAAAGTAAGTGAACATGTTTCAAACATGTCCAAACCTAAACAACATTGACCGCAAAGGCTGCCACAGGCAGATCTCTAAAATTTGCAAATAAATCATACTTCGACCAACCTTCAGTACCTTGTTTTCTTAAAGTATCTATCCTAAAACTCAAATCAAGATAAAATGTCAATTAAAAAAAATCAACACTCAATTCTAAACAAACAAAACAAAGCAGTGATCTTTTTAAAAAATATTTTATTTATTTATTTGACACAGAGAGAGATCACAAGTAGGCAGAGCAGCAGGCAGAGAGAGAGAGGGAAGCAGGCTCCCCGCTAAGCAGAGAGCTAAACCACTGAGCCACCCAGGCCCCCTGAGCAGTGATCTTTTTAAAGGAAGCTAGGCTCTAATTCAGGAAAAGAGTCCTAAGTCTTGAGAAGACAGGTAGGCAGAGGCATAGCTAAACCACTGATTCAGATTGGTGTGGGATGGGAAATTACTCAGGAAGGATATTATCAGGAAAAAATTAAGTGAAGCAAATAGCATAATTTACAGCATAGAAATGACTGAAGACATGAAACTGTTTTTAGTTAGAAAGAAGGGAATTAAGAAAAATAAAACAAGATAAAAACAGACAGGGATGCAAACCATGAGAGACTTTTAACTATAGAGAGAACCAATTCAGGGTTGCTGGAGGAAAGGGAGGGGGGTGGGGGATGGGCTAAATGCGTGATGGGCATTAAGGAGGGCACATGTTGGGATGAGTACTGGGCATTATTATGGAAGTGGTAAATCACTAAATTCTACTCCTGATACCAATACTACACTATATGTTAACTAACTTGAATTTAAGGGATGGCTGGGTGGCTCTGATGGTTAAGCATCTGCCTTTGGCTCAGGTCATGATCCCAGGGTCCTGCGATTGAATCCCACAGCAGGCTCCCAGCTCAGTGGGGAGTCTCCTTCTCCCTCTGCCTGCCACTCCCTCTCCTTGTGCTCTTTCTCTCCTTTCTCTCTAACCAATAAATAAATAAAATCTTTTTAAAAAATGAATTTAAATAAAATTTTGGAAGAAAAATAGATAAATAAGAATTTTAAAAATAAAATAAAATACAGGTAATATCTGTTAAGAAAGGAAGGAAGAAAGAAAGAAAGCAAACAAGCTAGGTCTTTCAAGCATCTGCTTTCAGCTCAGGTCATGATCCCGGGGTCCTGGGATGGAGTCCCATATCAGGCTACCGGCTCAGCAGGGAGTCTGCTTCTCCCTCTGCACTTCCCCCCTGCTTGTGATCTCTCTCACACACGCCCTCTCTCTCAAAATAAATAACAAGTAAATAGATAAATAAATAAAATAAAATCTTTTTTTAAGATGAAATACTGAAATTATAGCTGTTAGAAAGAGATAGGTGGAAGGAGGGTGGGGTGGGGGAACAGAAGCAAGGGCAGGTACACTGCATTTATATTCTTCCAGAGAACAAGAGTCAAGATATAAAGCATGACAGATGGAATGATAAGAAGTATGTGATTTAAAGTTAACAAAACTAACCAATATAAGAGCTAAAAATAAGCTAACCCTGAAACACCAAGCAGAAGAGAGAAAGAGTGAAGATGTAATATAAGTGATCTACAGTTTTATTTTTGTACTATGGAAAAATCAATAGACAGGTTCAAAAAATAGAAGAATTTTCAGTTAAGGAAGAAATCACTAGAAATGTAAAATATAAAGGGTTTGGGGTTTGTTTTTTTTGTTTGTTTGTGTTTTAATGTTGACCACAGGGATGGGAATGGAGACAAGGAATGGCCAGGAAACTCACTTATTACCATGAGGATTCTGAATTATTTGATTTTCACAGTGTGTATGTCTTTATTTTTAAAAATACAGAGAATATGGAATTAAAATCACAGATGTATTTCTAACCTAAAAACAAAAAATCTTCTGAGGTAAAGGTAAATTTTTAAGCTACATTTTTATCAGAGATAGAATCTTCATTGATTGGTTTCAAAAGGCTTCTCAGTGGCTGGAATTTAATTTACTCCTAAGTGTTATAGAGACTACACTTTCTAGACTGGCTTTACAAAGCAAGTAGGCATAATAATACTCATCTTCATAGTCATTTCAAAGTATCAGCCCTTTCCAAGAGTGAGGCTTTGGGCCAATCTCCTCACACTAAAGCCTTAAAAAGTAACAACGCCAGAGAATTTGAGCAATTACTAAAAGAGGAACACAATTAAGATTAATACTTAAATATATACAAATTCTAGCCCAAAACTGTGAAGTTGTTTCCTTACTGGGTTTGTTTGGTTTTTTGCTTTTTGTTTTTTGAATAATTTTTTCATGAGAAAAGTTCAGTTTCTGAGAAATAGGGTGCACGGGTCCAAAATATCTCTGTGACAGATTAGAAAGGATAAGAGAAAGTAAATCTACATGTAAAAATATGGCTTTGCATGAAGTTTGATCCCAAACAAAACCATTACACTTAAGCTACACTGCTGCCATAAAATACGATTAAGTAGAAAAACCTTATCTGTATGTGTTACATGATACACATAATCTAACACTGTAAGTGTAATATTAAGGATTGAAAGATTGAAATTTTCTCATTAAATGTAGTTTTTTAATGTTTTAACTAAAAAAGAGATTTTGGTTTCTTGTAATGGCAAATCAAAATCTTTTTTTTTCTTATTCAGAATCAGCTACACATACAAACTTCTCCATGCACATTTTTCAAAGACCAGTTTCTGTGTCTTAACATGACAAATGCTTTGTTTAAGAGTCTTGAGTAGTAAGAAAAGCACCAGGCTAGAAATCAGAAGGGCTCTTCACTCCCGTCCATCACCAGTCCTGTGGACTTACCTCCATCACTTAACCTTTCTAAACTGCAGTTCCAACTTCTGAAAATAAGTTTAACATCTGTTTTTCTCTACCTCCCAAAATTCTTCTCAGAATGAAACGTTTGCCTAAGTGCTCTGAAAATGATAAAAATGCCGTGTAAACAGTGTAAGTGTTGTTATGATTTCTAAGAGCTTACTTAGCTTATATATGCATTTTTCCCAACAGGTGAGGAACAGACCATTTAAAAGAGAATATCAAGCAGGAAAAAATAATTACCCAGAGGTCTTTGCCAAGCATTGATTAAAACAGGCATTTGAGAAATCTATTCTGAAAAATCCTAGGTGATCTTCATTATAATATTAAAGCATCAACTTTCCATCACACAAAGAGATAAAAGAAAACCAGTGTATATTCCTAGAGGATACACCTCTCTTGTCAGGTGTGAAGGAATGGAAGTCCTGTCATAATCAGGCTACCAGAGAGGTAGTGACAGATGAGATGTTCACTCAGTCCAATTTCTCTGACAAATGGGCCGTCAAAATCTCACCATGGAAATTGTTTCTTGTCCATTGTATTCCGTGCTAGGATATGAAAATTTTAACATAACAAGTCTTAAAATAGAATGCGGTAGCCTAGGCTGTGGAATGGGCAATCTACTTAGAAACTAATCAGGTTATTACTCCATTTCTTTGCATGCTTACTCCAAAAATTTAAACATGCAAATATGACTTATCGATATTCAAATTTATGCAGTTTTCACTGATCTCTGAACAAAAATCTTTAATTCCGATGACTCCCTCTCCGCACATATGCTCTTTTGTTAAGTACTTTGGTTTTAACTTGTTTGCTTTAATTTATAAAACATGATTGCTATTATCTTACACAATGGTTATTTAGAATTAATGATATTTTATTATCATTCCTTCTTGCTACTCAGAACTTTCATCTGGGATCATTTTCCTGCTTCCTAAAGAAAGACTACAGAACTTTTCTTATTGAGGCGAACTCTGCATTTTGTTTTTGTTTTCTGGTTACCTTACTTTTGAAATGTATTTTCATTGGGAGTAGAATTCTTGATGATGGTTATTTCCTCTTAGCTCATTGTAATGACCACTTCACTGTCTTCTGGTTCCTGTCGTTGCCAATAGAAAGCCAGCTCTCAGTCTAATTATAGTTACAGTACTTTGAAGGGGTCTTTTTTTTTTCCTCTCTGGTTGCTTTTAAAGTTTTCTTAGTTTTTGGCATTCTCCAATTTCATCATAATGTATCTAGATGAGAATTTCGTGGTTTTTCCTTTTTTTGCCTTGCTTGGGGGTCAGTGGGCTTCTTTAATCAATGGTTTGCTATCTTTCATAAATTCTGAAGAATTCTTGTCCATTTTCTTTTCAAATAATGCTTCTTCCCTCTTACCACTCTTCTCTTTTTCTGAAGCATCATTTAATGTATGTTGGACGAGCCCACTCCATCCTCCATTCCCCCTTTTCCCCGCTCTGCTCTCTCCCTGGTATGGACTCCCCTCCCCTCTTTTCACCCTCCATACCTTTTAAGTTCCTGTTCACATTCTCCATTCCATTGCCTCTTTGTGCCACAGTCTGGGTATCTGGTACAGGTCTATTCTCCACTTCTGTAATTTCGATCTTCACGTGGGACTCCTATGCTATTTAATATGTCTTCTTTTCTAGAAGTTCACTTTCATTCAGATCTTCATAGATTTGAAATTGCCTTTTGCTGCATACTCATATTTTGATTCCCTTCTTTTATTTCTTCAAATATATCAAATATGATTCCAGTTCCTGAAGTCTTGGTCAATTTGATTCTTCAGTCTTTTTCTTTTTCTCATTCATAGTGTCTTGTTTCCTTGCATGCTATGTGATGTTTTTTCCGTAACCTTGTATTTCTTGAAAGTCTTTATTGTCTATGAGAATTGGTTGAGGCCTAATTTAAAGCTGGAATTTCTTCAGGGGTGCTTGAGTGGCTCTGTCAGTTAAGCATTGGACTCTTGATTTTGGCTCAGGTAATGATCTCAAGGTTGTGAGATCGAGCTCCACATTGGGCTCCAGCATGGAACCTGCTGAAGATTCTCTATTTCCTTCCTCCTCTGCCCCTCCCCTCCCCCAAAATATTTGGAATTTCTTCAGAGAAGATATATATTTGCTTTTGCTAGGTGACCAACAGACTCTACCAAACACAAACTCTAGTTTTAAGGTATTCTTTTTTCTTTTCTTTCTTTCTTTCTTTTTTTTTTTTTTTGAGATTTTCTTCATTTATTTATTTGAGAAAGAGAGAATATGCCCAAGTTGGAGGAAGGGCAGAGGGAGAGAATCTCAAGCAAATTCCAGCACTGAGCCAAACCCATCACAGGGCTTGATCTCATGACACTGAGATCATGACCTGAACCGAAATCAAGAGTCAGACACTTAATTGACTGAGCCACCCAGGCAACCCAAGTTTTAAGGTATTCTTAATGTTTTTTAACTCCTCAAATAGTGTGAATTTTTTGCAGCAAACCCAACTAAGAAGGAGTTATAATCATGCATTCTCAGAGGTAATTTTTCCCCATTTATCTTGGTGTCAAGTTTCAAAATGGGTCTTTTTGCTTTCAGTTACTTGGAGATTGGGGTTAGCAGACTTAATTTCAGTCCAGTTTTATACAAGGCATGCAGTCATTCCAAGTCCTACATGTGCAAGGGAGTCTTGAATATTGATCCTCCATAAGTGGGTGAATTTACATCTTTGTTTCATTTCCTTCATGGCCACCAGGCTAAGTGAAGTTAAACTCCACCCTGTTTCAGAAAATGCCCCAAGGTAAAAGTCAGCTTTACAACTATGTTCACTCCCCTAGGTTTTCACCTTCTCGAATACTCATTACACAAAAATGATACATGGAACTCTAATGCATAAAACTGATGATATGGATTCCTAATAACAATGTATCATTACTTCAATAATGAGATATGTAATGATTGTTTTGCAATACATACAAATAGCAACTCATTACATTGTACACCTGAAACTAATATGATGTTATATCAATTGTATCTCCTTGAGAACAAAGATTGGTCTTGTTTTGTTTTCTGCCCTATTTCCAGGATCCGGAAAAATTCATGTTATGTGATAGACTCTTAATATATATTTGATGAATAATGAATTAATGAATAATGAGCCCGCTCCACTTTGCCTACCCAACATTCTTCCTGCTTAATATCTGGGTCCTCATTTGGAAGGGAGAATCTGGGGACAAAAGTGTGTCCAGTAAGGCACAAAAACAGACACATAGATCAGTGGAACAGAATAGAGAGCCCAGAAATAGACCCTCAACTCTATGATCAACTAATCTTCGACAAAGCAGGAAAGAATGTCCAATGGAAAAAAGACAGTCTCTTCAATAAATGGTGCTGGGAAAATTGGACAGTCACATCCAGAAAAATGAAATTGGACCACTTCCTTACACCACACACGAAAATAGACTCCAAATGGATGAAGGACCTCAATGTGAGAAAGGAATCCATCAAAATCCTTGAGGAGAACGCAGGCAGCAACCTCTTTGACCTCAGCTGCAGCAACATCTTCCTAGGAACAACGGCAAAGGCAAGGGAAGCAAGGGCAAAAATGAACTATTGGGATTTCATCAAGATCAAAAGCTTTTGCACAGCAAAGGAAACAGTTAACAAAACCAAAAGACAACTGACAGAATGGGAGAAGATATTTGCAAATGACATATCAGATAAAGGGCTAGTATCCAAAATCTATAAGGAACTTAGCAAACTCAACACCCAAAGAACAAACAATCCAATCAAGAAATGGGCAGAGGACATGGACAGACATTTCTGCAAAGAAGACATCCAGATGGCCAACAGACACATGAAAAAGTGCTCCATGTCACTCGGCATCAGGGAAATACAAATCAGAACCACAATGAGATATCACCTCACACCAGTCAGAATGGCTAAAATTAACAAGTCAGGAAATGACAGATGCTGGCGAGGATGTGGAGAAAGGGGAACCCTCCTACACTGTTGGTGGGAATGCAAGCTGGTGCAACCACTCTGGAAAACAGCATGAAGGTTCCTCAAAATGTTGAAAATAGAACTACCCTATGACCCAGCAATTGCACTACTGGGTATTTACCGTAAAGATACAAACGGGGGCGCCTGGGTGGCTCAGTGGGTTAAGCCACTGCCTTCGGCTCAGGTCATGATCTCAGGGTCCTGGGATCGAGTCCCGCATCGGGCTCTCTGCTCGGCAGCGAGCCTGCTTCCCTCTCTCTCTCTGCCTGCCTCTCTGTCTCCTTGTGATCTCTCTCTGTCAAGTAAATAAATAAAATCTTAAAAAAAAAAAAAAAGATACAAACGTAGTGATCCGAAGGGGCACGAGTACCCGAATGTTTATAGCAGCAATGTCTACAATAGCCAAACTATGGAAAGAACCTAGATGTCCATCAACAGATGAATGGATAAAGAAGATGTGGTATATATACACAATGGAATACTATGCAGCCATCAAAAGAAATGAAATCTTGCCATTTGCGACGATGTGGATGGAACTAGAGGGTATCATGCTTAGTGAAACAAGGCAGTCGGAGAAAGACAACTATCATATGATCTCCCTGATATGAGGACATGGAGAAGCAACATGGGGGGTTAAGGGGATAGGAGAAGAATAAATGAAACAAGATGGGATTGGGAGGGAGACAAACCATAAATGACTCTTAATCTCACAAAACAAACTGGGGGTTGCTGGGGGGAGGTGGGGTTGGGAGAGGGGGAGGGGGTTATGGACATTGGGGAGGGTATGTGCTATCGTGAGTGCTGTGAAGTGTGTAAACCTGGCGATTCACAGACCTGTACTCCTGGGGATAAAAATACATTATATGTTTATAAAAAAAAAAATTGGAAGGGGAGGCAAACCATAAGAGACTACGGACTCTGAAAAACAACCTGAGGGTTTTGAAGGGTCAGGGGTGGGAGGTTGGGGAACAGGTGGTGGGTAATAGGGAGGGCACGTTTTGCATGGAGCACTGGGTGTTGTGCAAAAACAATGAATACTGTTACGCTGAAAAAATAAATAAATTAAAAAAAAATGTGTGTCCAGTAAAAGCAGTTTGCTCCCCAATCATCTTTGTACCAAGTGAAAGCCTGCTGAGAGTTTAGCTGAGCTATCTCATGGTATTGCTGCCTCAGCATCCGTCTTGTGTGGCTAAGCGGGTTGCAGAGACCTTCCACGGACACCAGCCCCTGCTGCAAGTGCACACCCTAGACAGCGCGCAGACTCATGGGCAAATGCACGTTTGTGATATGACTTCCCAAAGGCTTTGTGATCACAGTGTCCCCTACCTTCCAGGGCCTGTCTGCTTTATGCTCTCCTTGGATAAGACCTTCTATGGGTCTCATCAAAACATTTGTGAGACAAACCTCTTCTAATCACCTGGTTATTTTTAGAAATTAGTCTTTGATGAAAAGGTTCAAGAGGAATTGTATTCAAGAAATTTGGAGACTGGGTTTCTTGTTCTGAGTTTGTGGGGTTGTCTTCCAGCTTCTCACAAGACTTATAGCATAAGTAACCATTACTATGAGCTTTTGCCTGTTAGCATATCAAATTCTTAAAGGGAATTCAGCTTTACTACTATCAATACCTGATCAAACTTGTCTTTTGTCCTGGAATGGTGGAGAAAGGGAAAGCCTGTTAATTCGTAAGTAAAAACTTTGCAGAAAATTAGTGTTCAATTTTTGAAAATTTCCCTCTCTGTTCAGTCAGTACCAGTTATTTATGGTTACATGTCCAAGGGAAACTTTAAAATTAGGAAATACTGATATTTTACATTATTAGTTTCTAAATCCTGGAAAGAAGAGCCTGGAGAACTTCTGAGTATAGAGAAGTTCCATGTAGGGAAGAGGTCCCCTCATAGATGTATCAAAGTAATGTAGATTCTAAACCAAGAATTAATCCTCAAGTGTGTTTATTTTACTTGTCCTAAAATAATCTGTCTACAAAAATAAAACTGTAAGTAATAAATTGTTATTTTCCCACTGTAGGAATCTCTAATGTGAACATGTATTCTATGAGAATAAAGTTTCTTTTTAAAAATAAAATTCTATATAAAAAAAAACAAAACCACACTCTTCTGGTCTGAACTGGCCAATCTGGCCTTGGCCTGGAAACCCAAAAGCACTCCAACCCCAGAGTCTAATAAAGGCAGTGACCCAGGTCTTTCCCTTCTCTCCTTTTTCTACACTCTGCTGTGACCTGCTTTGTGGCCCCTTGGAGGTATGTCAGGCGCTCCTTCCAGGCCCTGTGAGTAACAAACTTCCCTATTTCAATTTCTCTTATGATGTGTTGTTGAACCATGTCTCGGCCTCTGACACCTTGTGCTCCACTTAACAAATGTTATTTAACAAAGCCATAACAAAACCGAGTGACACTGTCACAGCAAAGAGTTATAAATGGAAGTTACTCAGTGGTGCTTACAGGAAAACTTTTTAAAGACATCCACTCATCAGTATGTTTTACCATTTGCTTGTCTTCTCTCTTCCAGCAGACAAGGCCTGGAGATGGACCAGCCAGCCATCTTGTGTTTATAAGACAATAAACGTAGTAACAGAACACTTTGCATTAAAAATATTGGCATAAACACATGGAGAGAGCTTGGGTCTCTGATGTTATGGTTTAGCCCCAAAATCAACCCCGGACCACCCATCTTGGGTCCTCCTGCCTTGTGCGACGAGGTCTAATACTTAGAGAAGGATAAGACACTCTGAACAGAAACTGTCAACTTAGAATCTAAAGACCTAAATTACTATACCCATAACAACAGCAGAATCATTTAAAACACAGTGAAAGTGATGCCAAATATATCTTGGAATTATATTTATATTTTATTTCTGCCATAGTGTGACTAATGTACATATTATATGGAAATTAAATGTATAGAGAAATTCAGGCAATTACATCTTCTTAGACTTGGCTGTTTTCACAAAATTGTACTGTTTTCTTAAACAGATGATCCACACAGATGGTCAAAATGCAGAAGGTATACAAGACTTCCCGGTAAAAAGTAACTCTCCCTGCGTGCCATGTCACTCTCTAGAATCAACCAGTGTTACCAGTTTCCTGAGCATCCTTCTCCAGAGGAAATCCCTGAATTTACCGACATGACAATGAAAGGGTTTCAAGAAGAGAATCGTAAAAGTACCGGTGCTGCTGCCGGAGAGTAGGTTCATGACGGCAAAGCATGCATTAGCTTTGGAGACATGAAAGCCACCAGTGACCCCAACAAGAGGTGCTTCCAGAGAGTGTGAAAGGCAGACAGCAGATCAGAACGAGTGCCAGAAAAAGGACAGAGCAGGTTTTCTAAACTGCTTGGATCGAGTAATTAATTGATAACCTACATTTACTGAATGTATTTCATTTATATTTTTAATAGCAGCTTGTCATCATGAAATTAAATAATTAGTAATTCATTTTCAGAAAGTTCATCAAGCTTTTCCACATGGGGCAAATCAAGAAATTACTCTTAGGATGTCAATGAGCTTGTGAGAAAAATAATTAACATTCAAGGGATTAAAAAATTAAAACAGACATTTCTAACGAGTAATAATTAACCTATTTGTAAGTATATTAAGAGACTATTAAATAGTAGTACTCACTAGGCTTTCTTCACTGGACTTTTTTGTTTCTTATTCCATATGTTTTTTCACTTTCCAAATCACTCTTGTGGTTTCAGCTACCTATTCTCCTCTGAAACCGTCAAAGCTATATCCAATCTCTCTCCTATGAAACGGGTCTTCATTAAGAATTGTCTGGTAGACATTGTTATTTTGTCCCATATTTATGTGCCTGTAAATTCAATATGTACACCACTGAACTTGTTACCCCTCTAACCTGGTGTCTCATCCCTATTTCATAGCTTCATGAGTTAAACAACCGTCCATCCAGCTGCCCAGAAACCTGGAAGCTAGCTTTGACTCTTCCTTTTCCTTTACCCCACTTACCCAAAAGCCATTACCAAAATGTGTTAACTCGACCTCCTAATCTCTCTCAAGTGAGTCTTGTGTAAATACAGAGCACTCTATCCTCCTTGATAACTAGACTCTGGCCTTCATTTCTGACCTGGATAACAAAAATCTCATTATTGGACTTTTAAAAGTCATTCTTAATACCAATGCCTGAATAACTATTCTAGGACAGGCCCGATCATCCACTTGTATTCTCAAAAGGCTTCATCGCTGGCAAGTCACACGGCATGGCGGGATGGCCGCTCCACATCTGGCCCTTCCATGCGAGTTTATCTCCTACTGCTTCACATTTGGACACATACCCACCATCTCATTCCTCCTCATCTTTTCATCGGGCTGGCATGCGGCTCTCTACTCTTGCTGAACTGCTGGTGAAATATTTTGAAAATAATCCCTAGAAGTACCAATACTTTTCTCAGGGAAAATATACAGATTTGACAGCATAATGTACATGGTAAGAGCTCTGTAAATGCAAAAACGCCATGAAAATACATTTGATTATTTTCTTAAGATTTAATTTATTTATTTGACAGATAGAGATCACAAGTAGGCAGAGAGGCAGGCGGGGGGGGGGGGAGCAGGCTCCCCGCTGAGCAGAGAGCCCGACCTGGGGCTCGATCCCAGGACCTGGAGATCATGACCCCAGCGGAAGGCAGAGGCCTTAACCCACTGAGCCACCCAGGCGCCCCACATTTGATTATTTTCACTAAAAGTTTTGATGAGAGTGTTAAATCAGCATTGTCCATAGTTAAGCATTTACTGGTCAGTTTCTTTAAAAACTGTTTACTCTTTGGGACACAGGTCCTGTCCTTCACAGCGTAATTGATGTAAACAACCAACAGTTCTTCCTTCCAAGTACTAACCAGGCCCGACCCTGCTTAGCTTCCAAGATCAGATGAGATGGAGCACATTCAGGGTGGTATGGCAGTAGACTACAACCAACAGTTCAAATCACCTGAGCTCCTGAAGACAAGAGTCAGCATTAATTAACTCAGACACATGAAACTTGTTGTACCCGCCCCTACCAGAGGCCTGATCTCAGCTCCAGGATGTCAGAACTGATAAGCTTTTTCAAAACAAAGTGGATAGCAAAAAGATTCTGTGGCAATTCAGCCATGAAAATATTTTTTAGAGCTTCAGGGAATTCTAACACTTGCTCACCAAAGTCTTTATGGATCTGTCAACGGCTCGGACTTGTAAAACATTCCTCTCTATTTTGGAGGCAATGGTGGGGTGGGCAGGGGGACATTAATAGTACAAAGGGTGTGTATTCATTTGCACACATTTTTTGTATCATTAATAGCATCCCACACAGACTGCATTTACACTGTCCCCTAAATTCCTTTTAAAGGCCTCTAAGACGGTTATAAGGAGCCGGAAAACCTAGTAGATTTGAGTCACAGTTGTTCCAGGTTTGCTCAGAAAAGACCAGATGAAGCAGCTGAAACATCTGCAGAGGTGGCTTTCTTATACTTTAAGATATAATATAATCCAAATGGCCTGCCGGTATTTATTCCTTAATACAGAATGTTACTTCTTTAAAATTATTTTGTGGTTATTTCAGAACCCAAACATATTTTTAGTCTATTTGGATATGCTGATCATAGGAAGAAGTAAAATATAATTATAGAAATGGACCTCTTCTAAAGTGAGTATCAAGTATAAAAAGTGAATTTAGCCATGATATCTCTGCATTCATTTTAAGTATGAAATGGAAAATAAATTTAAACTGCTCTAAAAGATAAAGCCCTATCACTGCAGCATCAAAATATAGAATTTGCTTCTTCTTTGATGCTTTTGCTCTTCCCCAAAGGCATATTTAATCTATTCCATAATTCTGAGAATCTTAAGCAAATCTAGTTTTGAACGTGAGAAATCACTGATTTTTATAAAATACTTTGTGGATATAACCTTAACTAGCTCCTCTTTTTTAAAAAAAAATTTTAATTAACATATAATATTAATTATATGGGTTAATTATTGGGTCCAGGGGTACAGGTCAGTGAATCACCAGGTTTACACACTTCACAGCACTCACCATAGCACATACCTTCCTAACTAGCTCCTCTTAAGCATATTCATGCTGCCCAACAAGAATTGAAGCCAACTGGACAACAGGTGGAATTACATGGGGTGCAATAAATGTTTGGGTAATAGTAAGTAATCTTTAATTAAATAAACTGGTATTAAACATGAGGACTCATTGTTCCATAGCCATTGGTTTCATTCTGGAAGCGATCTAGTGACATTTATTGGGGTCGCCTACAAAATACTACATAAACCCCAATGGAACACAATACTGAATAGAAGATTGTCCATGTTTCCCACTAGAAGAGCCACTTAAAAAAAAAGTTATGTTGTCCCATTGGAATTAAATAAAATAAATATTTACTTGAAACATGTATTAATTTATACAGAATATTTTTTAAAGATTTTATTTGTTTATTTGACAGACAGAGATCACAAGCAGGCAGAGAAGCAGGCAGAGAGAGATGGGGAACGTCTCCCTGCTGAGCAGAGAGCCCGATATGAGGCTCGATCCCAGGACCCAGAAGACCATGACCTGAGCAGAAGGCAGAGGCTTTAATCCACTGAGCCACCCAGGCACCCCAATTTATACAGAATATTCAACACAATATTAACTGGTATCACTTTTTTTCACCTTCACATTTTATCAAACCATTTTACTTAAACAGGCATTTTTGGTATCATGCCTTAATGATCACCAAATAAACTTTTTGAGACATCCAACACAGTTGCCCAGAATATATATTTTCATTTCCTTGTAAGTTGTTAGAAGAAAATCATTTTAGAATTGGTATGTGTTGCCATCACTGGAAATTAGATCTCAGGCTAAATTTATCTTTTGCATAATGTTAAGACTTTATAAAGAAACTGGTTCTGTACATTTATGTTCACAGTTTCCACAAGGTTACTATTTTTTTTTAAGACTTTATTTATTTGACAGAGATCACAAGTAGGCAGAGAGGCAGGCAGAGAGAGAGGAAGGGAAGCAGGCTCCCTGCTGAGCAGAGAGCCCAATGCGGGGCTCGATCCTGGGACCCTGGGATCATGACATGAGCCAGAGGCAGAGGCTTTAACCCACTGAGCCACCCAGGCGCCCCCACAAGTTTACTATGTTAAGTGACATGAAAAATACATTCAGGAACATACATGTGACACTATATGCAGGAATAATTGCTGCTTTAATGCCAATATTTTGGCTTCTATTTTTGCTGATTTTGCCAGATAATGTCTGAGAATGAGTATCAGTTGAGATTATTTCATAATACTATATTTTTCTTTAACAGTTCATTTTTCTGACAACATATAAATTTTTATTTTTACATCTGGTCAAAGCAGTGTGCTGGGTAATTAAATTGACTATTTTTTGTTCTCTATCGAATTGTATTCTAAACAGCTTTTAGATCCAGTTCTAGTCTGCTTTCCTTCTCAATGTTCCCCATTTCAGCCTCCAGTGGTCTCTCCCTTCTGTGAATTTCTACACTATTTCCTGTCTGTATTAGTGATTTATAATTTAGCTATACTGTTCAATATTGGTTTCCAATTCTTCATGTTATTTTAATTTCTCCATTTTGTTTATTTTAGACTATCTAATACTTTTATTTTATCCTATACACTACTTGCCATATTGTTTTTCATAGTATAATTACTCAATAAGTGCTCATTCACTGTGAAGTATATTTAGTCATTTTCACAAATAAATATCTTCTAATTGGCCTGTGTACCATCTTCAAATGACTGTATAGATTAATCAAGTCCATCTAGATCTATTTTCTAGAAAGCTGAATGGGTTAGAATGAAATCAATAGGACACTTACTCAGACATGAATAAACTCTTCTATTACTAGGACCATAAAAGTGGCAGAATAAAGTATCAGAGTATTTAATGTCTCGTACTGAATGAGATATAATAGCAAATTCTCTTGTTTCTTTTAAAAGGAAGGACTTTTTGAAATAATTATATGGGAGACTTCATAGGCTGAAGTGAAATTTGTCTGTCATTTTTTTCCTCCATTTTTTTTCTGAAGCATACAATTGTTGCATATTTTTCTCTATATATTTTAACTACTGACACAATAGTGGATTGTTGCAAAAAATACTAGATGGCAACAATGGCATTACTAACAATTCTTTTGGGTCACTGCAGGACTAGAAAGTACTCTCATTTAAATAAGGTCCATAAAGCTGTTGAATTACAGTGGACAATCCATCCATATGCCAAGGAATCCCAGAAATACTTCAGATTATTTCAAGAAGGCTGATAATTTCCATAGCCTGTTTTTCCTTCCCTGATAGGGTTAGACAACAAAGTCTAGGCAGGCTGCTTGGTGACATCACAGCTAGCTGTTTCAGCCAAGGAGAGAGAGAACTTTTTACTGGTCCTTACTGTAAACTGCCAGTACACAAATTCAACATTTGGTAGCCTGGGTAGATACCTATGTAAAATTGTTAAATATTATATGGTTTGTCTGCCGCTGCCATATGCTTTGCTAAAAATGGGCTTACAGATCAATTTCCGTTTTATGAGTCACGCAAAATTTGTATCTACACACAAACTTAGGAAACATCCTTCTTTAGTAATTTTGTTTATTATTTTTGTCATTTTCTACAGCTTCTGATAGCAACAGAAAACTAAACATGGTTATTTTTCCTAGTTGAATTTAAAAATACATTCGATTTCAACTCTGTGTGTGTGTGTGTGTGTGTGTATAATTATTCTCTCATTGAGAAAATATGGTGATAATCTTTATAATTTCAAAGGGATTTTTTTTACTTGACTTGAAACCTATTTCACATTTTGATACCTGAAAAAGGGATAAAATGCCATGGGGTGAATCCAGTGCAATATCCCTAAGGAAACTTTGTATATAACCCCTAAACTCAAATCATCATATTTATTTACATAAATATCAAGCTGTATCACATCACAATTTCACTCTTATTAGTATAAATATAGATACCATTCTCTAATGTAGTATATAATGAAAACTTCATTATTACTGAAACAACCTAATTGCCACAATTATGCTGTAAGTTCATATGAGGAACATATTATATTCATTGTTATAATTCTTACATGCAATTAACTTTAATGCTACTAGCATGTCACGGTTGTAGTTGCTAACACAAATTAGTTTTATCATGTGTCTGTAGTAAAAATACCAAAATGTTATATATTATTAAATTATTTAATTATTAACGTACCACCATATATTTTGTAAATACATGTTACAAATACAAAATACAAAATACAAAATTTTATTGTTTTTTGCCTTTAATCACAAGACTTCAGCAAAAAGAGAACAGAGCTCTTTTACCTTTGGTAATTTAAATTTTACCCCCATACTTCAAAACAGATAACTAAGTCTCTATTGTGAATTTTACCCTCTCCATCCAAAATTCCTTTCTTTTCCTCACATTAAATTCTGAGAAGGTTTTATGATTGTGACTAGCTGTTGACAGAGGAAATAATCTGTTTCATCTTTTCCTCATGCCGTGTCCTAATTTATCATGACCAATTGTTTCACTTCACCTTTTAAAAAATCAATGCATTTCAAGATAATCGCAATACTCCTGTGACCTCTGCAGGCTAAGGACATTTCTAAAGAAATCATAAGAAAATTGCTGTTTCATAAGGAAATTGCTAGAATTTTATAAATTTATTTCTACACATATAATGGAGAATGCCAGATTTTTATACTGTACTGAAAAAAATATGTAGTTCTATTTATCTTCCCAGAAATTAAAAAAATAGTATTTAAAACATATGTAGATGGTTATGAAATATGTAAGAAAGATTACATATAGAAGTCCAGTGTTTGATGCCTGCATTTCCCCCACAGTGAAGCTAACACAAGCTAGTAAGTATTTCTTTCTCCTAATTGGTGTAATACTATTCAAGATAAATGCTAGGCCTCTTACATAGCATTCACAGAAGCACTAGGGCAGAGTGAAGAATGAATCCTTCAGTACTTTTGTGGTAAAGATGCCCTATTTTTCCATAAAATTTTATGGAAAACAATATTCTCAGGATAAATAATACTTCCTTTTGATCATGTGTTTCCAAATACTTAACAAATCAGAAACTTATCACTACCACACAACATGACAGTGATGTCATGAGAGAGTAATACAAAAATAACTATACAGACAAGGCAAGCAGAAGTAAAAATAAACTACTAGAATTAAATAAAAATAAAAACCTTTTGCACAGCAAAGGAAATAATCAACAAAACGAAAAGCAACCTACTGAATGGGGGAAGATATTTGCAAATGACATATTCGATAGAGGGTTAGTATACAAAATACATAAAGAACTTGTACAACTCAACACCTAAAAAACAAATAATCTAATTAAAAATTGGACAGAAGACATGAACCTATGTTTCTCCAAAGAAGACATCCAGATGGCCAACAGATACATGAAAAGATGCTCAACATCACCATCATCAGGGAATATCAAATCAAAAGTAAAATGAGGCATCACCTCACAACTGTCAGAATGGCTAAAATCAAAAACACAAGAAACAATGAGTTTAGAGAGGATATGGAGAAACAGAAATCATTGTGTAATGTTGGTGGGAGTACAAACTGGTATAACCACTGAGGAAAAGAGTATGGAGTTTCCTCAAAAAGTTAAAAATGTATTTTCAAAGGAGATGATCATTTCATCTATGAATAAAGATTGCTTTTATTCTTCAAAAAAAAAAAAAAAGTTAAAAATGGAACTACTCTACTACCAGGAATCGGAGTACTGGATATTTACCCCCAAAATAAAAACACTAATTCAAAGAGATACATGCATTCCTATGTTTACAGCAGCCTTATTTACAATAGCCAAATAAAGGGAGCAGTCTTTATTTGGTTAATTAAAGTATTAAGGTAATTAAATGAAAATGAAGTCTTAGGGTGAGTCCTAATCCAATATGCTTGGTGTCCTCATAAGAGGAAGACACTGGCGCATACAGAAAGAAGACAATGTGACGATACAGGGAGAAGATGGCCATCTGCAAGCCAAGGAGAAGGGCCTCAGGAGAAACCACCTCTGTAACGCATTGCTCTCAGACTTGCAACCTACAGAACAGTGACAAAATAAATTTTTGTTCTTAAGCTACCCTGTCTGTGGTACTTTATTAGGGCAGCTCTAGCAAGTGGATATAATTGGTAAAGACTTTTCTGTTTTTTGATGATGGATCCAATTTTTATGTCTTCCAAAAAGCCATTTTCATAGTTTTAATTTCATTAAGTTCAGATTTTGAAAGTAGTGTTATTCTCACCCCTAAGTTATGGAAAAAACTTGGAATTATACTTCTTCATACTGAAAAAGATGCTGTATCTAAAGAAACTTTTATTCTTATTTAAGGACTCCAACTGGCAACATAATTCAGATGCAATTAGCAAGTTCTTGGAGAGCATAGATGTGGGTGGTGGTGTCTAAAGGCAGGCTTTTCAGTGCTGAGTCGGAACTAAAGATAGAATTCTTGTACTTTTATTGCAAAATGAGAGATAGCCTATTAATAGAGTAATATTGAAATAATTTGGGACATTATAGCTTTTTTGTGTTTTATGTGAATAGCATAAAAGTTTTAATTTATTTCTAATTGACGAATCTTTCAAATAAATAAAATCATTTTCACTCCCAAAACTACATCTGATAGTTCTATTTCTAGAGGCATATATATTTTTGTTTTGACTATTCAGAATATTATTTAATAAGTTTATAATCATTCTGTCTCCAGACAAATCAAAGCAAAATATAAAACTGTTAAAAAATTCAGTGATAGGTATGGCAGTTTCCATGATCATGTATCACATGTATCACACTCTATTTCTCTTTTATGCTGATTTTTACAAAGTGGGGTTTTGAAGTTTTCCAAACATATAACTTTAGATATATGATCCTATACAAAAGTCATGATTGTATAACAGTGAATTCTAAATGGTATGCTCCAAATCAACTCCATCTTAATTACTGTAACTCACTAATATGGCTCCACAACCAATATTTGTGGTTCCCTCCATATGACAATGAAATTGTCTAACTCTATCCACCACATGCTACTCAGCTATGTTAAGGCATCTAGCTGGAGAAGGCCTCCTCCATCCACATCTGATCCCCACAGCCCTCACATGAGATCAGATGTTTATGCCCAGGGACTCCAGGGAACATTTAGAACAGGAATGAAGTGGCAAGCTAAAAACAAGGGAACTGAGAGAATATTTCCATAATGAACAGTAAGTGTCTCAGCCTCCTTTCTCAGACCTGCTTCCAGAACAACTGTAACTGAGTGCAGGAGACTGGATAGTTCTTTTTTGTTTTGTTTTTATTCAAATTCAATGAATTAACATAGAGTGCATTATGAGTTTCAGAGGTAGAGGTCAGTGACTCATCAGTCTTATATAACACCCAGTGCTCATTACATGACATGCCCCCCTTAATGTTCATCACCCAGTTATCTCACCCCCTGCCCCCCTCTAGTAACCCTCAGTTTGTTTCTATGATTAAGAGTCTCTTATAGTTTGTCTCTCTCTCTGATTTCATCTTGTTTTATTTTTTGGAGAAAATGAACCTCAGAGAGAAGCTAGTCTCCCAAGGTTGGCCACCCTGCAAAGAAGGGATGCCAGTCAACAAACACCATCTCCACTCCCAGATCTTCCACAGTGCTTTTTAAGATTTCATTCTTAAATATGAGTGGATAGCCAAGGAACCACCAGACAGTTGAGGCAAGACTTTAGCTTAAGGAAGAAGGTCCAAAACAAAGAGGGGGGAAAAAAAGGACCTGAAGGAAATGATAACAATGAATATAGGAGAAGGACATTTCAAGAAGAGAAAAGCCTATACTCATAGCTTTGGAGAAATACGAGAAGGTATCATTCCCATAAAACCAGAACAGGTATTAATGAGGAAAAAAAAAACAGGCAAGAAAGAGCCATGGTTTTGTAAAATATGATAAACAAAAAATATTTCAATAGAAAGATTAAAATGTTAAGATCAAGAAAATCACCAACACAGAAAAGTAAGGAAAATTAGAAAATTATACAAGAGGGACAACATCTAAATAAGAATTCCAGAATAGGAACAAAAGAGGAAAAGTTATAAAAATAAGAAACAAGAATAATTTTCCAGGGCCAAAAGATGTAAGTCCTCATATTGAAAAGTCTACTGAATGCCCACCTCTATGATGAAAAAAGACCCATACAAACATGATCTGGAATTTCAGAACAAGGTTAAAGAAAAGGTCCACAAAGCAGGCAGGGAGAGGAGATTCCTATACAAAGAAACAGGAATTATAATGGCAGCAGATGTCTAACACCAACATTGAACAACAGAAGACGGTAAAGACAATAACTGCAAAATTCTAAGAGAACATTTTCCAATTTACAACTCTATCAAGACTAAAAAGTGTGAGGACACAATAACGGTATTTTCAAACAGTCAAGAACTCAAAAAAAATGTATTCCCATGCATACTTTTCTAGGAAGCTACAAAGAGCTGTGCTTCAGCAAGATGTGGAAATGAACCAAAGGGAAGACATGGGATCCAGGTCAAAGAGACCAAACAGAAGGTTGTGCAGAGCAGGACTGAGTTTGAGAATTCTGCACAGACAACAGAGCAATGCATCTAGGTCAGAGCAGACACCGGGTTCCAGGAAAGAGGCTTCCAGTTGTAGCACTAGGGGATAATAGGTTATTTGGTGTGTTTGAGCATTTGAAAAAAAGTTAATAAATGTGTAAATGTTTGGTGGAGCACTAAAAAAGAAAAAAAAAACCCAAGTGTATAGGAAAATAATCAAATAAACAGTAGGCATAATTACCTGAGGGGGAGGGAAAAAAGATACTGTAAGAGCACAGAAGTGTGATCACAGTACAGTGCTAAGTTATCAATGAGCAATGTTTACTGTCACAAAAAGGTAAACATTATCATTAAAAATATGATACAATTATTTCAGGAAACTGGGAAGAAGGAAATGAGAGTGAGATTCATTAAGAGGTTAAATCCTCAATCACCAGAAAGGAACCCACATGATTCACAAATGTAAATATCATAGACAACTTCCATTCGCTAGTACGAACTGGAAATTTTATTTTTAAGCTCTATGTATACATTAATTTGATTAGTAGAAAAATCAGTTCTATAAACAACAATTCATATGGCATCAGTGCTAACAGAAAGTACAATTGCATCATTTGAGGTAGTTAGAACTTGAGAAGGTAGGTTTCTGGAAAGAAATTATTGAAAAACAGAAACTATTTCCACCACTGCTAAGACTGTTATGACAGTGACCTCAGACCTAGACTGCCCACCCCACATATTTCGCAGTGACCTTGGGCCAGTTGTTTTATCTCTAGGTACCTCAGTCTGCCTCTATAAAATGGGGACAATGACAAAGTTCATCTGATGGGGTTGGTATAAGGATCTTTACATGGTGCTGACACACAGTAACCATCCAAAGACAGTGACGCAACACACAGATCCCTGCATCTTGCTGGGGCCGGGGAAGAAGCCCCCTGAGGCTGATCTAATCAGGTCGTTGACTTTGGACCCAGATGAGAGGTTGACAATGTATACGCCTACGGGGTCATGTGGAAGGTTTGCTGGATTGAGGGGGAAGGATGTTGGAGTGAAGGCAAGCTCTGTGTGAACAACACGGCCTGTGAAAACAGACGTCGCCTGAAAGGAACAGAAACTTCTCAGCTACAACGTGTTGTGAAAATGCAGAAATATAACCCATCTGTACCAGATTAACCTATTTTTTAGATCACCCAATTTTCACATCATCTGACTTGAAGTCATAACAAATTAACAAAACATTATGCAAGCCAAACAAAGCCCATCTTCGGAAATGTGTCCCAGTTCCCTAGTTACCAGAATCTGAGGATACATGACTTCCAGCAGAGATCATATCCACAGTCTTGCTCTGTATGGCACTTAGGAAAAATACTGTGCCCAGGTCATTTCTTGTCACTGCCTGTGAGCTATAACATATCCTCTTCTTTATTGGTGCATAAGAATAGCTCTATATGATGTTGATAGTATTACAGAGGGGGACATAGAGTAATTTTTAAATTTTTAAGGCACAGTATTTTTTTTTAAAGATTTTATTTATTTATTTGACAGAGAGAGAGATCACAAGTAGGCAGAGAGGCAGGCAGAGAGAGAGGAGGAAGCAGGCTCCCTGCAGAGCAGAGAGCCCGATGCGGGGCTCGATCCCAGGACCCTGAGATCATGACCCGAGCCGAAGGCAGCGGCTTAATCCATAAGGCACAGTATTTTTTAATATTCCAAGCACTACTGAACACCTTTTGATAACTGAAGAGGTCACTGATAATTTTGCTCCTTGGTATACTTTTTCCCAGTAATTCTGACATTTACTAAAAAGCAAGATTTTAGCTTCTATAATCATAGATAAGCTTTTAAATCCTCTAGTAAGGTCATTTTAATATGCTTCTGAAATGTTGCTGCTAGTTGTTGAAAATACCTGGAGTCACAGGCAATATGTATAATGTAGTAAATAAGGTAAAATATTGGAGAGGAAAATCATTTTCCTTTGACCTTGTGAATTTCACATAGAAAAAGATAAGAAAATTTGATATCTATCTAAAAGTAATAAATTACCATTTCTCTGTCCACCATCATAAATAAAGAAACTAAAATAGTCAAAATATATTGAAGCTAAATTATAAGGACTACACTCTAGAAAACAGTTTTGTCTGTGACTAGAAAAATATAAAAAGTTTCTTAACCTTCCACATAATGTCTGTGCAGACAAATATTTATCAGTACAGCTAAGGATGAAATGAAAGTAAATACCCATTTCAAAAATTTTCTACTGTGTAAATTAGTATGCAAAGTATTATACAGACATGAAAAACATCTTTGAAATCTTAAAAGTATATAACCTAAAATCACAAGATTACCAAACATTAACTGTAAACTATCCTCTAAAATTCTAAGTGTAATCATTAAAATCAGCCTTCTAGCATTTTTAAAAAAAGATAGCATCGCTAAATATGGCTACTTGTTTCTATTTTATCCCATGTATATTCCATTCACACTAACTTTCTAGAACAGACATTGGCAACTTACAGCTTGCACACCAATTCTGACCATTCCCATTTGCTTACTATTGCCTAAAAAATAGTTCTTGTACAACTACAGCGAAAGTGAATAGTTGTGACAAAGACCATATGAGCTACAAAGACTAATGTATTTATTATCTGGTCCTTTACATAAAAAAAGTGCTGATTCCTGGAGCGCCTGGATAGCTCAATTGGCCTCCGACTCTTGATTTTGATCTCAGGGTCATGGGATCAAGGCTTGCATTTACTCCGGACTCGGCAGGGTCACCTCGTTCCTCTCCCTCTGTTCCTTCCCCTGCTCTCTCTCTCAAATGAATAAATCTTTAAAGAAATGCTGACTTCTGTTTTAAGAGCATATATTACAGCAAAAATTATTAGTTTGTCTTTCTTGGTATGTATACTCATAAAGAACAGAAACTCTTTTACTTCTTTCATATGAATCCACAGTATTAATTACTGGAACAATAACAATCTCTTTAATGACAAAATGAAACTTCTAGATAAACAGGAAATGACTACTGTCATCTGTCTATGACAAATATTTTTTTTTTAAAGATTTTATTTATTTATTTGATAGAGATCACAAGTCGGCCGAGAGAGAGGAGGAAGCAGGCTCCCCGCTGAGCAGCGAGCCTGATGCGGGGCTCCATCCCAGGACCCTGGGATCATGACCTGAGCGGAAGGCAGAGGCTTTAACCCACTGAGCCACCCAGGTGCCCTATGCCAAATATTTTTTTTTAATGTGTTTCATGTGAAATACTGTAATGATCTGGGCAAGTATGAGCTATACTAGTGGGTTTCAATTTTCCTACTGTAGATTTTTCTCTTAAGTAAAATCTTATAATGAAATTCCACCTTACAAAACAGATAAAAGCAATTTACAGGTTCTGCCATGGCTTGGCAGGGCAAAAAAACTCCAGGAAGTCCTTGAGTGTTAGAGAACATAACTGGCAATGGTCTAGAATTGCTGAGTTATTATGGGCATACATAACTGGATCATAACCAGAGTAAAATAATCAATGACTTTTATTTCATTCATTTCCCTATAATGAGACGTCACAGCAGAGACTGTGGTAGAAGGACGCAGGATATTCTAAAGGACATTGTCATGGAACTCAGGGCACCCACCAACTAACAAGGACATGACTGTGAAGGCTAACGTGACCAAAAAATTTCTGTCTACATCAGACCTATGGATAAACAGGTCCCAACATTTTGCAACTGAACTAGGCTGTATATATTGATGACGATATATTCTAGTCATCACCAGAGAAGATACCCATATTTGGTTTAGTGTTTGAAGTAAACTTCATAAGCTAAAATAGTCCCAGAAATGTTCAAGATTTAAAGAGTAGTGAAATGTTGACTGATTATCACAAAGGCAATCTTCCCATAAGCTGGCTTCTCAGAGTCATCACAAAAATAATTATTTAGGACAACTCTTTTTATCCTTATTTAAATTTAGACACAAATATCACTATTTTTTGAAAATCATATTCTTTGTGTCCCTCAGGTTGTACATAGCACTAGCCTAAATGCACCAAGGGCTTTGTGATTAGGATGCATAGTGCCTGTCCTGCTTTTTCCTGAAATGTTTGAGTGAAAAGGTAATATTTAAGAGAAGCTCTCAATTCGTAAGGGGAAAAGAAATTTTTGTGTCAAATATGCTTTAATTGTATAAAGTCCACTGGATTTTGCAATACAAGCACCAGCCATACACCCTACTTCCTTTACCCAGTCTCGGTTTCCAGACACTGACCTGACACACCCTCTAACTGTAGGATGTAGGGTGTACTCCGGAGTCAGACTTCCATCCAAATCCTGGCACTGCCACAGAGAAGCTATGGGACCTTATGCCTCTTGATCTTTATGTTGCTCACGATCAAAGTGGAGTTTGTCAGAGACCCTTTGTCATAAATGAGAGGATTTGATGGCACAATGTATATAAACTACTTAGCATGATGCCTAGTAACGTGGACAAAAAGACAGAGGTAGCAGCTTCTCCTGGACTCATCTGTCGGACCTGCGTGGTGAACGTCAGGCCTAGCCACCTTCAGGGCTCTGGCTCTGTCCTCCAGCTCACCTGACCACCTGGAGCCTGGCTACTCACATCTCCAAGCAAAGCTGCTAATCACATTTAGCCAGGAACAGGTCAAGACCTGTTGTGGACAGAAAAGCGACTGAGAAGAACAAATAAACACTCAGATAAGTTTACATGATGTTCTGGGACTTCTGTGAGGTAGAATCCCAAGCAGGAGACTCATTCTGCCTTGGAACAAACACACTGAAGAGATGCTTTATCAAAATGATGGGACCCTGGGCAGCAATAGGCAGAGTCCATCATTGCTGGATAAAAGCAAAACGGGTGCACAGAAGAGGAAAAATAGCAGATGACTTGGGGAGATAAAATGGAGATAAAATGGAGTTAGTGAGATAAAATAGTCATGCTCAAAGTGAAAGGCAGACACTCATCTCTGCCCTTCTGAATTGAGTTGCTTCCATACAACAGGGGAAAATGCCTTCTTCACAGACATTAGAGCTCTTTAACAAAATTTGCTCTAACACGCAGTATATATTTGCTATTTAATCCATACTTGAGAGTGGGAGTCAGAATGTTCCCTCCCTTCCCCCTGCCCTTTGTATTTCTCAAACTTATTACAGTAGTAAACACTCAGAATGAAAAGATACCTATCAAGTTGAACATGGAGTTCTTTAAATTCAGACACAAATTATGTCCCACTGTGGATTTTGCTCATGGGTAATAATATCTATTAATCCAGAAATAAAATACCAGCAAAGTCCTTCCTGGATGGGTATGAAATCTGAAGAGCAGATTTTAAAAATATATGTGGGTATAATATGGGTATAAAATCAGAAGAGCAGGAAGAGTCAAGCACAGACTTGTCCTTCCAGGGCTATATTTTTTACTGAGGTACAGTTGACATACAACATTTTATTAGCTCAGGTATAAAACATAATGATTTGACATCTGTATATATTACAAGATGACCACTGTAAGTCTAGTTAACATCCATTATCATTCATGGTTACAAATTTTTTTCTTGTGATGCTTCCATGGCTATTTGGACCCTTACACTGATCAAAACTCAGCAGCACCCGGTGCCAGCTCTACAGCTGTCTAAATGGTGCTGATGCTGGGAACTATGAGACTGATCTGTCATTCTGATGCTTGAAGAAGAGTGTCAAAGTTCTAAGTTACAGGGGTGCCTGTGTGGCTCAGTCCAACTCTTTAAGTTGGTTAAGCATCAGCCTCTTGATTTTGGCTCAGGTCATGATCTCAGGTTTCTGGGATCAAGACCCATGTTGGGCTCCCCTCAGAAGGGAGTCTGTTTGAGCTTCTCTCTCTCCCTCCCCCTCTGCTCCTTCCACCGCCCCATGCATTCTTGTGCTATCTTAAATAAATAAATAAAACTTTAAAAAATTCTAAATTACACATATAATGCAAAGTAGAAGACAAGACAGCATGGAACCCTGCCTTTATCCTACAGATCAAACCATTTTTCTCAATGCTTAAGACGTGATATGTCAACTCCTTCAAAATGGTTTTTGAAAATCTCCTTAATAACTGGGATTTGTGCTTTCCCATAACTTCTTTTTTATATGCTTTTTTTTTTAACTTCTTTCTAGATTAAGGTTATAAATTCTGGCTGCACATTAGCATCATCGGGGGATCATTTTAAAATACGAACATCAACGTCCACCCCCAGGAGATGGCCTGAGGTTAAGGCCCAAGCTTCAGAATTTTGTAAAGTTCCCTAAATTATTCTAATGTGCAACGTGCAACTAAGGGTTGAGGACTTCTGCTCCAGCCAATTTCATTTATACCCAGAACTTCATTTACAATTTGTATTAACTCCAAAACTGAAAAAGCTCCAATCTATGATAATTTGGCACCTCTTGTCCTGCCAGATCACAAGATCCATGAGAATGAGAACCAGACTGGTTTCCTGCTTGCCCACTTTAGCCCAATACCAATGCAATGCCTGAAAATAGAAGATGCTTATTTAATATTTTTTGGTTAATTTATTTAACTTCTTGATAATCTTTTTTTTAAGATTTTTTTTTAATTTATTCATTGAGTCAGAGAGAGACAGAGAGAGAGCATGAGAAGGGGAGAGAGGCAGAGGCAGAGGCAGAAGCAGACTCACCACTGAGCAGGGAGCCCAATGAGAGGCACCATCCCAGGATACTGGGATCATGACCTGAGCCAAAGGCAGATGCTTAACCATCTGAGCCAAATAAGCACCCCAACTTCTTGACAATCTTATAGGACCAAGAGAGCTAATGCCTTCTTAAAACAAAACAAAACAAACCCTCACCTTAGTTGTACCAACATCCTTTAAAAGAAGTGAGATAACCAGAAGGATCCAGGGCAAAAATGCGTCTAAATTGAGTCTGAATCTGGAGTAAATTTTTTCTCCTTCTACACATTCAAATTTGAGATAATAATGGAATTTCTCCAGTTGTGTCCCAAACAGGTTTTGAAGTTAATTGCTTTGAACTACTCAGGGAAGGAGTGTTGTCATGTTAATTGCAAACTCTATGGAAACTACTTCAAGATTTTCTGCAAAGAAAACGGCTTGCTCTAACTAGATTTTTAAGAAAAGTTGTTTCTGAAAAATCAAAGTTTAACCTATTTAGTTTTCAAAACTACCCACTCAAAGAAATAGAACAGTTTTTAAGTGTGAAACACTGCCTTTTGACTTTATCATGTGTGTCCTTTTTTTAACTAAAATTTTTACCTGCTCACAAAATCTTCACTCAAGTCCACCTGCAGGAGGTGCAAAAAAATGGCAAACAATGCCGGAGTAATTTGGACATTTTGCATTTATCTTCCATCCCCTGTAGAGAACAGGAGCAGGCTTCATCACAGCCACTTCCTCCTGAGAAAACATTTTAAGCACTATATCATAGTAAGGCCAGCCGGCTCTCTGCACAGGGGAAAAAGGCACAAGTGTAGATAATTACCATGGAATGCAGTGGGTAATTGCAGGACTCCTGTACTTCAACCAGAATAGAACTCCTAATTATGTCAAAAGTCTAACTTTATAAAATCAGAAACAGTTGCCCAAGAAATTCCACAAAGTGATAAAACCTTAGACTGTTGAAATGCAAAAGATATACAAAGAATTTTTGTTAACAGGGAAAAACAGCCTTGAGAATCTGGAAACTCTTCTGTTGGTTCATTGTGTCTGTTTCTCAGGATATGAGCACCACTGTCTGATGGCAAGTTAATTTCTCTAGTGCATTGTATATTGAGTCATTGGAAGAATATCTGAAATCCCAGCCACTTTTATTTTTTTCCTCTTAAAAAAAGTACCCAAGGTCAGGGCACCTGTGTGGTTCAGTCATTGAACGTTTGCCTTCTGCTCAGGTCATGATCCCAGGGTCCTGGGATCAAGTCCCATATCCTGCTCCCGGCTTGGCAGGAGGCCTGCTTCTCCCTATCCCATTCCCCCTGCTTGTGTTCCCTCTGTTGCTGTCTCTCTCCATCAAATAAATAAAGTCTAAAAAAATTTTTTTTAAGTGCCCAAGGATATTAATGGTTAAAATTCTCTTTTGTTTGATTCGTACTTTTCTCTCTGACTCTATGTTAAATTCTTAGATGAAAGAAGGAAGGAAGGAAGGAAACGCAAGCAAGCCAAAAATCTTCAGGTAGCTAAGCAATCACTCGTTTTTAGATGGATCCAATGATATATATGAAAATGCAAGCTTCCTTAGCTAAATCTTGTATTATTATACCTAGAAATGTCTCTGGTATAATTGCTCATTTAAAAGTTGGCAAAATGTTTGAAGCCAATTAAATGGAGTAGAACAGCACCATTTATTGAACCCCTATGATGAGCCAAGCACTGTGCTGTATCCTTTACACATGCTATTTATAATCAAAGCCACAAGTGTGTAATCAGGTACCCGAAACTTGGAAATAAAGCGGCTCACTCTAGCCCCTTGTTTCTCAAGTTGTTGACTGATCAGCAGTATTGGCAGTTTCAGGGCCTTATTAGAAATGTGAAATGCTGAGCCCCACCCACAGACCTACTGAGTCAGAATCTGCATTTTAACCACGTCCCCAGGTGATGTGTATCCTTTAAATTTTGAGAAGGCTTTTCTGCCTCAAACACCTGAGAAATGACTGAGGCAAAAACTGAACCCACGTGTCTGTCTCCAAAGCCTGTGCTTTTTTCTTTATGCCTTATGCCACTCTCCACCCTCCTACTGGAAGCTTCTTCCTAGAAGGGTGCTGCATTTACCTGGTAAATCTCCATCCTTCCCAGGGGCTGTAAGCACATTGCTTTAGAGAGTGAAGCTGACTTTTCATCTCTATGGGCCCTCATTTCCTATGCTCTGTACTCTCCATAATGATTTGCTTTGGGAAGGCACAGTATAGATTTCATGTCCCATTTGCTGTTGCCCAGTGCCATCTGATGAGAAGACATGAGCATCCTCGGGTCTCCAAAAGCCTGAGAGAAACATGCAGGCTTACCATTTTTAGAATTTTACTTCTGTTCTTTTCATTTTTGCTTTCCATTTCATCATGATTCAGTGGGAACTGAATCACTGCACATGCAAATGGTTGTAATTACTTGGGAAATGTAAAGAGCTATAATTACTCAAACTAAATGGTGAAAACAATTTTACAAGGAGAAACCTCTCTTTATTTGCATGAGAATTTTTATTTCTCTATTTGATGACCATGACTTTTTACATCTTGCAGTAACTGTCTTTGAATTCGGTTAGTTGTAGAAATAGCAAGATTTGAAGGAATAAGAAGCTGAGCAGGCCTACTGGTTGATCAGACAAAGTTAGTCATCTAGGAGTCATCCTTAATGTAATGTCAGGAAGAGTTAATTCCCTGCTCTATTCTAGTCTTTAAAAATAGAATAATTCCTCAGCTGAAAGAGATGTACTGGGAAATGCCCACCACAAAGAGACCAAATTAAACATAAATAAAGCATCTGGAACTTTTCTTTCTTAAAGCAAAATTAGCAAAGGTAGAAGGTGAAGGAACCTAATATAGGTGTTTGGAGCAAAGAAAATGTATTTGATAAGGAGGAAAAAGCCCCAGGTTAGAAAATAACAAACATATAGTATGAAAATGAAAATTTCCTATACATTTATTAATATAATGTTAGGGAACAATGTGATGATAACTCATAGAATAAATCAAAATAGATTAAATGAAAATTTTTTATCCAATAAGGCACAATATGTATGTAGGCTAATTATATAGGATCTAAGACCCGCCCCCCCCAGCAAAAAGTCTGAGAATACTAAATATGTATCTGAACAGGACATGGGATATATAATTTAAGATCCTACACTTACTTGACCTAAAGTGGTTTTGTTGATATGATGCCTATAACTCAAAGGCTGGATTACGCCAGTCACCCTGCATGCATGGGACCCAGAATCAAGGCAAGGCTGAGTCCTCTGGTAGGAAGCAACAGTGTCAATGTTTCAGAAGAACTGGACTATGTCTATGAAAACATTTTAGAAACACCAATTTATTTCACTTATGTTTTCCAATTTTTATGTGTGCACGAGTGACATATGACCAAAGGCGGTGGCGGGGGGGTCTAAATAAGCCTAGATCTGTACTTCCAAGAAGTACAAAGTACAAATTCAAAACAATGAGGCACTGTGATGTGGTTTAATTGGCATTTTTGTTTCTTTCTTAATGATACATAAAATAAGGATGCAGGTTTTAATTTATGGCATTTTAATTTTGAGACTGGTTAATAGGGCTGTAGGAGGATTGTGCTAAGGATAAAACAGATGATGTGAAAGGCCAAGCACAGGACCTAGTACATGAAGTCCTAAACGAGTATTGCTTATTATCTGTGATTTTCTATGGATATTAATATGAATTAAAGGGCAGCTTAACAAATTCATGTTTCCTTACAATGTTGTAATTGATTTTATAATACTGGGACCTCTTTAATTTGATTATTACAGTAGGTTTTTTTTTTTAGTTTTTATTTAAGTTTTTGTTTAAATTCCAGTTAGTTAACATGCAGTGTAACGTTAGTTTCAGGTGTATGATATAGTGACTTAACATTTCTTTTTTTTTTTTAAGATTTTATTTATTTATTTGACAGACAAAGATCACAAGCAGGCCGGGAGGCAGGTAGAGAGAGAAGGGGAAGCAGGCTCCCTGACAAGCAGAGAGCCCGATGCAGGGCTCGATCCCAAGACCCCGAGACCATGACTGGAGCTGAAGGCAGCGGCCCAACCCACTGAGCCACCCAGGAGCCCTGTGATTTAACATTTCTGTACAACACCCAGTGCTCATCACAACACATGCACTCCTTAATCCCTATCACCTGTTTCACCCATTCCCCCTCCCAGCCACCTCCCCTCTGGTAACCATCAGATTGTTCTCTTTAATTAACAGTGTTTCTTGGTTTGCCTCTCTCTCTCTTCTTTCCCTTTGCTCATTCGTTTTGTTTCTTAAATTCCACATGTGAGTGAAATCATATGGTATTTGTCTTTCTCTGGCCAACTTACTTCATTTAGCACAGTTCCATTCATGTTGTTGTAAATGACAAGATTTCATTCTTTTTTTTTTTCATTCTTTTTTATGGCTGAGTAATATGTCACTGTGGTACTTTAAAAATATGCCCACAGGTTCCTTAAAATTCCTCCCCTCAAAAGGGGGAGCTTTGAGTGTTGGCTTTACTTAGTGTCGGGCTTCTATGAATACAGTATGGCAGAAGTGACAGTCTATGACTAGCAAGACTAAACTTTAAAAGGTATTGAAATGCCCTCCTTGCTCTCTCTCTCCTCTGTGGAGCACTCGCTCTTAGAAGCCTTGCTGCCATCCCATGAGAACTTTCTAACAGTGTAATAGAGAGATCCATGTGGTAAGGAACTGGAGTTCTTGCCAATAACCATCAAGGAACTCATGTCTTCTGCCCAACAGACAAGTGAATGAGCCATCCTAGAAGTAAATCTGCCAGTCTCCATCAAGCCTCAGATGACTGCCGTCTTGGCCAATGTCTTGAGTGTAACTTCATGAGAAATGCAGAATCAGACCACCTGGATAAGCCTCTCTCAGATTCCTGATTCTCAGAGACTGCATGAGATAATAAATGTTTGGGGTTGTATTTCTTGTTTTGTTTTGTTTTTTCCTTTTTAAGAAGCTAGGTTTGGGGACAATTTGTATCACAGTAATGAATAAATTAAACAATTGCTTTTATTTTCTTTAAATCAAAAAGGCAAGGAAAATATCTGGCATCATTAAATTGACATTTATGTTTCAAAGAAGTCAGTCTTTATAGATATACCATATCCATAAAATGAGTGTTACTACTTAATCTTTTACTCAAGAAAATATATTCTCCATCTTGATAGTCTCACTTTTCTATTTTGATGGGAGGCAAAGTCCTTCTAGTTCTTTCTAGCAAAAACATTATAAAATACTCTCTCTTCCATAGCTAGTATTTTAAACAAGCTTTACTCTCAGATCTGCATTTCAGAAAGTAATAAATGGCATCAATCCTTTTCAGAATCGCAAACTGCCCTTCAGAACATTCACTTAACTCCTTTATTGATCTCACAGTCTTCGATTTGAACATTTCTCAGTCTTCACAGCTTTCAAATGAATACTGGTATCAGGGGAGAAGCCACTGCAGACCCTCTAATCACTCTTCTCATCTCTCCAGCCAAGACAGGCAGGAGGTCCCCCTGAGTGGGTAACTACATCCCTATGTCTCACACTCTCAACATATTTAAGCCAAGAAAACATTTACAAAGGTGACGGTGATAGTGATAAAACCAATGATAACCAAATTTCTCATTGTCGTTGCTAAAATCTGTCACAGCTCAATCTTAAGGAAAAAAATCATCGGTGGGTATTAAACAAAAGAGTATAGACTGGAAGACAACATCTCCCAACACTTCCTGTCAGCTGGATTTGTCACTCACATTTGTGTCCTCTGCTTGCTAACCTCTGATTGTCACCTGACTAGGATCAACGTAGAGCTCAGATCTTCAGTCAAAATCTACAATCCTTGAAGCCAAATCAGCACTCAACTGGCTCCCCGGAATCTGAATGACAGTTTGAGATCTCAGTCAGTTGTAACGTGAGAGCAGAGAAAGTACGTATTAGAATATTCTCTAACAGGGTTATTCAATGTTAGAGGGACCTGAAGCATTTGGTTACATTATTAGAAACTCATGGTCCAGAAAGTTATAGTAATTCACCCAATGTCACAGGGTGCTTAGTGGTGATTTATCTTAGGGTTGTAACTCTCAGATTTCTGATCCAGGGCACGTCCTACAGGATAGCTATATCATAGGATTCTGATAGTCCTATTTTGTTGATTTTGATTTGGTTCCTTTTTGTATAGCTCTTATTAAAAGAGTTATGGTTCACATGAAAAACAACTCAAAAATAAATATGTGACCTCATTTATATAAAAGTGTAATACAAACCAACATATATTTTAAGGTTCCCTGTGCAATGAACCTATAAAAATATGGATGGAAAAAATTCATACCAGTCTCAGGAGACTGTACCTCAGGATTGGGATTAAAAAGGAGTTTAAAAGGAGGTTCGATTGTTTCATCAAAATGATGTATGCTGGGATGCCTGGGTGGCTCAGTGGATTAGGCCTTTGCCTTCAGCTCAGGTCATGATCTCAGGGTCTTGGGATCGAGTCCCGTATCGGGCTCTCTGCTTGACAGGGAGCCTGCTTCCTCCTCTCTGTCTCTCTGCCTGCCTCTCTGCCTGCTTGCGATCTCTGTCTGTCAAAAAAAAAAAAAAAGATGTATGCTAAGGGAAAAAACCTGAAGCAAATATACCCCCCCAAAAAGCCCTTTTTATATATGAGTTTCATTATATTTATAATATTCTCCATCCTTTACATTTTTCTTGATTATAACAAAAACAAATGTTGTTATATGCCATAAAAGAAAGCACCCCTCCCACCTCAGATCCTCACCACCCCTCCTCAGATATAATGTCTAATTAAGTTCCTCATACACTCAGAAATTTTCTTCGTATAAATATATTTCTTTGAAAACATGCAAATGAAGTCATATACAGTTCTTCACTTTGCTTTTTTTTTTTTTAAACATCGTATCTCGCTAATTTCCCCATTTCTGACCTCATTCTTTTCATGGATCCAAAATATTCAACTGAATTGTTGTATCTCAACTTAATCTACTTTATCTGAAGCCTTACTAATCAAAGTGTGGTCCATGGACTCAACATCTGGATCACCTAGAAGATTGTTAGAAATGAAAAGTCTGTGGGCAGCTGGGTGGCTCAGTGGGTTAAAGCCTCTGCCTTTGAGGGTGCCTGGGTGGCTCAGTTGGTTAAGCGACTGCCTTCAGCTCAGGTCATGATCCTGGAGTCCTGGGATCGAGTCCCACATCACGTTGCCTGCTCACCAGGGAGTCTGCTTCTCCCTCTGACCCTCTCCCTTCTCATGCTTTCTCTCTCAAATAAATAAATAAAATCTCAAAAAACAAAAAAAAAAAGAGCCTCTGCCTTTGGCTCAGGTGTCCTGGGATGGAGCCCTGCATCGGGCTCTCTGATCTCCTCCTCTCTCTCTGCCTGCCTTTCTGCCTACTTGTGATCTCTGTCTGTCAAATAAATAAATACAATCTTTAAAAAAAATGAAAAGTCTGCATTTTAATATATCTCTATTTGATTCCTATGAAAATTAAATTTTGAAAAAGACTGGCATAAATAGCAATAGAACAAGCTCAGTGAACTCACTTAAAATAATCTGGAATATTTATATTATATACATATTTATAAAAACATAAATTTATTTTTAAAGTAAATGTTCTTCACATAACATGACTAAAATATGGTCTCAGTATATAAGAAACTCAAGTACAACAAGCATATTAAATGGCTTGAGAGTGAACACAAGAAAAATGAGTGAAGAATGATTAAGGCATAATTATTTACATTTCTTCACAGTTGTCTTCTACTTGGTCTATTTATTGGCTTGACAGTTTAGAAAAGTAATGAAAAATAGTTCAGCTTTAGGAGGCTTCAAAACATTACCATAGAAACAAAACAAACCAACAAAATTAGGCTTGAAAAGTATATCCAAGATAATAAAAGCTTCATCATGTGGGTAAATCCAAGGAAATAAAACTCTAGTGTTCTTCTCCCTGTATCAACCATAATTTAACCATAATATCTAATTTTCCAGGATGGAAAAAACTTTCCATATAAATATGTTCATTTCATTATTATTTTATTTGTAGTGTCCTAGATTCTAGGGTCTAAGAGGTAAGGCTGCAATAAGACTAGGGAAGAAAAAAGAAGACATCCAGATGGCCAGCAGACACATGAAAAGATGCTCAATGTCACTCATCATCAGGGAAATTCAAATCAAAACCACAATGAGATAGCACCTCACACTTGTCAGAATGGCTAAAAGTAACAACACAAGAAACAACAGATGTTGGCAAGGATGCAGAGAAAGGGGAGCACCCTTACGCTATTGGTGGGAATGCAAACTGGTGCAGCCACTCTGGAGAACAGTACAGAGGTTCCTCAAAAAGTTAAAAATAGAGCTACCCTATGACCCAGTATTTACCCAATGGATACAAAAATGCAGATTTGAGGGCATACATACACCACAAAGTTTACAGCAGCATTATTAACAATAGCCAAACTATGGAAAGAACTCAAATGTCCATCAACTGATGAACAGATAAAGAAGATGTGATGTGTGTGTGTGTGTGTGTGTGTGTGTGTGTGTTTATACAATGGAATATTACTCAACCATTTGCAACATCCTAGGTGATGCCAGTGTTGCTTATCTGTAGACCACACTTTAAGAATCACTGTTCTAACAAAGCATATTCATTTTCTTTCCCCAAATTCTTCCTTTTTTAAAAGATTTGTTTATTTATTTTAGAGAGAGAGGAAAGGAAACAAGATCAAGATCTCAAAGAGATATCTGTACCTCCATGTTCATTGCAGCCTTATTTATGATAGCCAAGACACGGAAAAAACCTATGTATCCATCAGGGGGATGGATGAATAGAAAAGAAAATGTACATATGTATGTATGTGTGTATACACAGATACACACGTTATTTGGCCATAAAAAAGGAGGATATCCTAACATTTGTAACACCAGCAGTGAATCTTGAGGGTATTATGCTAAGTGAAACGAATCAGGCAGAGAAAAACAAATACTACATACTCTCACTTGTATGTGAAATCTAAAAAATTATACTCATAGAAAGAGATAATAAATTGCTGGTTGCCAGGGGCAAGGAATTGGGCAAGTGGGTAAAGGTGGTACAAACTTCCAGTTACAAGATGAGTAAGTTCTAGGGATCTGATGTACACCACAATGATTATAGTTCACCGCGCTGTGTTATATAACTCAAAGCTGCTAAAAGAGTAGGTCTTAAAAGTTTTCACCATGCACACACTGGTAACTATTGAGGTGATGGATGTGTTAACTTATCTTACTGTGGTAATAATTTTGCAATATATACATGTACCATATGGTCACATTCTCCATCGCAAACTTACACAATGCTACATGTCAACTACAGCTCAACAAACTAGAGGAAAGATTAACTTGAAATCTAGAACACAATTTGTGAATTTGCAAAGTGTTCCCTCTTACTCTATATTTTAATGTAATGGGACATTTTAACGGCAGGAGGACAATTTAAACTCAAATTACATAGATATATTTACATGTATGCATTGCTGGACAATACTTTCAGATGTGATACCACAAAACATGTAAGAGACCAGGACTTCTTTGATAGTCAGAAAGGTCAAAGGAAAGCATGGACAGATAGTGGTGACAGTAAAAAGTAATCTAAATACAAGTACAAATCATCAGTAACACTAACTCACAGTATTTTAAGTTCTCTATTATTCACATTAGCTAATGATTGGTCTACTAACACTGAATACCAATCCCAACATCTCTGGTGTCCAGGAATCTTACTGATATTTGACTGTACAGTAATGTTAAAGATTTACTCCCAAAGGATTTCACTGAGTCACTTATAAATGGCTTATGAAATTAGATTTTAGAAATCATCTTGGGGACACCTGGGTGGCTCATTCAGTTAAGCCGCTGCCTTGGGCTCAGGTCATGATCCCAGGGTCGGGGAATCAAGTGCCACATCAGGCTCCTTGCTCGGCAGGGAGCCTGCTTCTCTCTCTGCCTCTGCTTGCCACTGCCTGCCTGTGCGCTCGCTCGCTCTCTCGCTCTCTCTCTCTGACAAATAAATAAATAAATAAAATCTTTAAAAAGAAAAAAAAGAAATCATCTTGTATGTTTACACAATGCCACACACGTAAGCATACGAAGCTCGGCCAGGCACAGCTAAGAAAGCCTACAAAGGAAATAAATTACATGAAGGCCTGTTCTAGTCACAGATTCAGATGTTATGTTAACACAAATGTGTGGCCACAGCACCCTCACTGGTTAGGCACCAAATATTAAAGTAGGGACAAATACTGAATTACTGTGTGCTTCCGAAGATATAGGTAGAAAGGGAAACTGTGCGCTATTTTCCCTAGTCTTTGGTTCTTTTTAAGGAATTGGTCCATTTCATGTAAGTTAGCAAGGCTGTGGGCCTAGAGTTGTTCATAACATTTCTTTATCATCCTTTTAATGGCAATGAGATCAGTAATAATGGGTCTCTTTCATTTATGATATAATAATTTGTGTCTTCGCTCTCCTTCCCTTGGTTATTTCAGCTAGAAGTCTGCATTTTAGCCAGAACTCTCCTTTTCAAAATGAAATACAAACTAGAAATAATTTCAAATTTCTGTTTCTAATTAATAAAAACTATAGATGAAGAAAATTTAAAATTAACATATAAATTTGCTTTCTTTTTACATTTTTACAAGGCAATTATATCCCTTGGTATTGCTCTTCAAAAGAAGAACACATGCATATTAAAATCTCTCTCACGCGCATATAAAGTGGAAGAGGTATCAAGTGTCTGCAGCACCTCTATGAGATACGACCTGAGGGTTTATTATCATGTAAATATCCATCCAAATAAGATCCAGTATCAGTTCCAAAACCTGAAAGCCTCTATTGGAGTACCAGCTCTTAGTAGAACATGAAGAACACAACTGTATGACCTGAGTAAAGGACAGACTGGTGGAAAACATTAGTGGAATTTCTAAAATTTTTACCATGCCTGAATTAAATTCAAATACACTTCAGCAAAACGCCTCCTGGCATTAAACTCCTGGCACCTTTTCTGAACATGTTTCGATCGTTCATGGTGTATGCAGTTCGCCTGTTTTGCTTTTGCATCGAGAGAGAAAACTGATCAAAGATGGCTAGACCTACAAGCACTTTTATTGTTTGAGAAATCTGGAGGTTATTGGTTCTGCAGGTGATTCCATGGCTTAAGGAAATATTAGTCCTTTCTATTTTTCTATTCTGCCACTTTTAACCTTGTTGACTGTTGTGCTATAATGGCAAAATGTTCACTGAAGGTGAAGATAAAAATGTCCTCAAATCACAGCATCGCAGGCAGGAAGGACAAGGCAAGGGCAAAGGGACTTCACCTTGCACAGCTTATACCTTTAGTGAGGAAAGAAAAAAATCTTTCTCAGAAGTACTTAGTAAGCTTCCTCTGACAGATTACAGGCTCAAACATGGTCACATGCCCATCCCTTTCAGTTACTGGCAAAGAGGCATGAGATTGGCCTACTACCACTCAAACAAAATGGAGTTCTCTTCACAAGGAGGAAAACAGTAATGCTGCTGGGTGAATAAACAATGATATATGCCACAATTGCTCTTAAAAGTGAAATTTGAAAAATAGAGTTCCAATACAAAGCTCTCTACTAAACACATAACAATGGGTGATTAATTGCTGAAAAATTCTACATCTAATAAAATCCATAGTTTGCTTAAATAGTAAACAATAATGTTCATCAAATTCATATAAAAAATCATCCAATAAATAAACCAAGTGCCGAAACAATAACTGATAATGTGAATCTCAAAAATGAATCTTCAGACATACCAGTCCTAAAGTAAATACCTAGATCAGTCAAGTTTGAGAACACCAGCCTTGGTTCAAAAAAAATCCCTTTTAAACAGATAATCGAAGAGATGAGTAGAGAGAGAACTAGAATTTTGAGCACTTTCCATCACTAGTTACTGTGTTTGGCTTTTTTTTTTTTTTTTAGATTTTGTTTATTTATTTGAGAAAGTGAGAGACAGAGCGAGCATGAACAGAGGGAGAGGGAGAAGCAGACACCCCACTGAAAAGGAAGCCTGACATGGGGCTCAACATGGGGCTATACCCCAGGACCCTGAGATCATGACCTGAGCTAAAGGCAGAGGCTTAACCCACTGAGCCACCCAGGCACCCCTGTGTTTTGCTCTTAACATCCAATGAACTAGTAGTATCTCTTTTTGTAAAAAAAGAAAACTAAGGTTCAGAAATATTAAGTAACTTATCCAAGAACATTAATAAATACGAAGCAAGAGGGGCGCCTGGGTGGCTCCATGGGTTAAAGCCTCTGCCTTCGGCTTAGATCATGATCCCAGGATGCTGGGATCAAGCCCCACATCTGGCTCTCTGCTCAGCAGGGAGCCTGCTTCCCTTCCTCTCTCTCTGTGGGCCTCTCTGCCTACTTGTGACCTCTGTATGTCGAATAAATAAATAAAATCTTTTTTAAAAATATGAAGCAAGAACTCAAACCTAGTTTTCTATCTGCTACCCTACCCCAATTACATATGGAAAGGTTGCAGTAGCTAGAGCTGTATTTCTTTTGTAAGTCTTGATGAGAAGACAACAAGTCTATTAGAGTTTATAACAAATCAACCCAAAATTGTATCATGGCCTCGCCAGATATTAAAACAAAGATCACCAAAACTATAGATAAACAAGCTGACTTAAAATAAGTACACCCAAAATGGAGTCTGCTAACTTACCAAGCAAGTAATTACATGCCAGTAAAAAAATTTGCTAAATAGTTCATTCAGGGAGAAAAGTCAGGAAGTTTTGATATCTAGAAAGGGGATTCATGATCACGAGAGTAATTAAGCATGAAAGCTAGCACTCTGGATAGAAGAGAATAAGTCTTTAAGTCTGTATGTAGTTGGTTAAAATAAGATCCATTACTTATGGATCAGGAAAGAGTCCTCAGGCCCAGTAAGAGTCTTCCTTCCCTCTAAGAGTTCATCATCTTTTATCAAGTTAGAACTACTGGCAATGAAACAGAGCAGTTTCATCTCTTGGCAAGTACCATTATAGATGGAAATTTTCCCACTTATGGGCCAAATGTAATAGAAGTCCATTTCTCACTCAAACACTCCAGGGCAATTCCAGTGGGGGTGATGGGATGGGATCTCCAGAGTCATTTGAAGACCCAGGCTTACAGAAATAATACAGTCTTTAACATGGGGCTTCCAAAGCTGCTCCAGTCACTGGCCAAAAGGGAAAAAAGCAGGGAAGATCTTCTGTAAAAGGTTTGGGGCACCAGGCCTGTGAGTGGTACATATCACTTCCACCAACAGGTCACTGGATGAACCCCGTCACATGGTCAAAACTCACTCCAGGATGGCAAGGTAATATCAACTCCTATGTGGTTTCTTTGGCTAAATAATGTTGGGAAACAGAAATGCCAGGTTTATCAGCCTCCTTCTCACAGATTGGGTTGCCTTTAACTTGTTAATGAACTCTGCAGTTTTTCAATAAGATATACATTTGTAGCATTACTCAAACTTATCTGGACATGGTAGCCATTTTAGAACATTCGGAAGTAGCGGATCTCAACTGTACCATGCATCAAAATCACTTGGTTTATTAAAGACTGATTGCTCGGTCCCATTCTCAGAGCTTCTAGTTTGGTGGGTCTGGGAAGGGGCCTGAGAATTTGCATTTCCAACAAGCTCTCAGGTGATAATAATGCTACTGGTCCAGAGACCACACTTTGAGGACTGGAATCAAAAGGATCCCTTGAGAGAAAAGGGAAATCCAAAGTGATGGAGATGAGAATGTGTGCCTGCTGGATGTAAGTACTGAATTGCCCCTTCCATAGCCTTCCACTCAGGAGAAGCCATGGTTCTAGTGTGTATGCTGGAGAACTTCATCCATTTCAAGGAGGTATTTGCCGCTAAGAAGTAGTACTGTACCCAGGAAAATAGAATAGAACTAGACTGAGCGAGTCAGACTATGTGGGGAAAATGATAATCATTTATTAGCACAGCGAACAAATCCTTCAATACTACTTACTCATCTTTCCATCCTCTAACATTTTGGGCACATACCTAGCTGAATAAGAAAAGGTACCTTCACTTTCAAAGATCACAGTCTTGTTTAAAAGCAAGCAGAGATGTGTCTTGGGAATACACACACAAAAAAGGATGAAATCCAGACTAGCCCCATGGATGTGGGGTCAAAGAAACCTTCCTCGAACCAGTAAGTTCTCACTGTGTTTGACTATTTATCATTCTACTTGATTCCTGTATTGACATTTTCCATCAACCTAATCAAAAAAAAATTGTATTTACATTTCCCCCTTGGATTTTTATCAAATTGTTAAAAATATAAATAGATGTTCAGACTTGTTTAATTTTTTCCCTTTGATTATTGAAAGGGTTTCTTTTTTTTTCCCATTTTATTTATTTTTTCAGCGTAACAGTATTCATTCTTTTTGCACAACACCCAGTGCTCCATGCAAAACGTGCCCTCCCCATTACCCACCACCTGTTCCCCCAACCTCCCACCCCTGACCCTTCAAAACCCTCAGGTTGTTTTTCAGAGTCCATAGTCTCTTATGGTTTGCCTCCCCTTCCAAATTTTTTTTTTTAAATAAACATATAATGTATTTTTATCCCCAGGGGTACAGGTCTGTGAATCGCCAGGGATTGGGAGGGAGACAAACCATAAATGACTCTTAATCTCACAAAACAAACTGGGGGTTGCTGGGGGGAGGTGGGATTGAAAGGGTTTCTTATGACTTCTCAGAAGTCATAAGAAACTTACTTCTGCACTTACCGCTCCTTGATAGTTATTTAAAAGATGCCATATAGCCACTAGCCATTACTGTGAATTATACCACAAAGACCATCATTGTAAGTGATTACAATATTCCATTACTAATTTAGTTCAATGTCAACACAGGCAAATCCTGGAAGTATTGTGGGTTCAGTTCCATACCACCACCAGAAAGTGAATATAACAATAAAGTGGGTCCAATTAATTTTTCAGTTTCCCAGTACATATAAAATTTATGTTTACACTAGCCATGGTCTACTAAGTGTGCAATAGAATTATGCCTAAAAAATACAATGTGCATCCCTTAATTTAAAAACACCTTATTTCTAAAATCTGCTAACATTATCTGAGTTTTCAGATAATGTGCAGGAGACTGTCTCAGTGTTCATGGCTGCTGACCAGGTAGGACAGCAGTGGCTGAAGGCTGAGGTCACTGGGGTAATTTCTTAAAATAAGACAAGGGAGTTTTCTGCATCAACCGACTCTTCCTTTCACTAACAGTTTCTCCGTAGCATGTGATGCTGTTTGATAGCATTTTACCCACAAGAGAACTTCCTTTAAAATTGGAGTCAATCCTCTCAAACCCTACCACTGTTTTATCAACTAAGTTGGTGTAATATTCTAAATCCTTTGATGTCATTTCCACAGTCTCCACAGCATCTTCACCAAGAATAGATCCCATCTCAAGAAACCACTTTCTTTGCTCATCCGTAAGACGCAACTCCCTGTCTCTTAAAGTTTTATCATGAGATCGCAGCAAGTAGGTCGCAACCTCAGGCTCCACTTCTAGTGCTGGTTCTCCAGCTCTCTTCACACCTGCAGTTACCTCCTCCACTTCCTTCCTCATCCCTGAGGGCTGGGAGCCACTTCTTCCAAGCTCCTGTTCATGTTGATACTTTTGACCTCTTTCTATGAATCAAGAATGCTCTTAAGGTCATTGACAATGGTGATGCCTTTCTGGAAGATTTTCAATGTTCTTTGTCCAGATCTAGCAGAGGAATCACTATCTATGGCAGCTATCGCCTTATGAAAGACAATTTTAAATAATAATTCTTGAAAGCCAAAATTACTCTGATCCACGGGCTGCCGAATGGGTGTTATTAGCGAACATGAAAACCACATTAATCTCATTGTACACCTTCATCAGAGCTCTTGGATAATCAGATGCATTATCAATGAGCAGTAATATTTTGAAAGAAAGATTTTTTTTTATTTTTTTAAAGATTTTATTTATTTATTTAGAGAGGAAAAAAGATGAGGCAAGTTTTAGGAGAGGCAGAAGGAGAGGGAGAGAGAATCTTAAGCAGGCTTCATGCCAGTGTGGAGCCTGATGTGGGGCTCTAGCTCATGAACCTGAGATCATGACCTGAACTGAAATCAAGAGTTGGATGCTTAACTGACTGAGCCAACCAGGTCCTCCAAAGGGTCCTAGGATTTTTGGAACACTCCATGAGCATTGGCTTCAATTTCAAGGCAGTAGATGCTTTAAAATCCTAATAAGAGGGAGCCTGAGCGGCTCAGTGGGTTAAAGCCTCTGCCTTCAGCTTGGGTCATGGTCTCAGGGTCCTGGGATTGAACCCCACATCGGGCTCTCTGCTCAGCAGGGAGCCTGCTTCCTCCTCTCTCTCTGCCTGCCTCTCTGCCTACTTGTAATCTCTGTCTGTCAAATAAACAAATAAAATATTTTTAAAAAATAAAAAAAAACTAAATCCTAATAAGAGAGTCAGCCTGTCCTTCGAAGCTTTGACGCCAGGTATGGACTTCTCCTCTCAACCTATGAAAGTTCTCTAGGGCACCTTCCTCCAATAGAAGGCTGATTTGCCTACATTAAAAATGTGCTCTGTAGTGTAGCCTCCTTCATTAATTATCTTAACTAGGTCTACTGGATAATGCACAGCTTCACATTTCACTTTATGTTATGGGGACGGCTTCTTTCCTTAAACTTCATGAATCACATCTGTTTGCTTCAAACTTTTCTCAGCTTCCTCACTTCTCTCAGCCTTCATGGAATTAAAGAGAGTCAGGGTCTTGCTGTGGATTAGGCTCTAGCTTAAGGGAATGCTGTGGCTGGTTTGATCTTCTATCCAGACCACCGAAACTTTCTCTTTATCAGCAATAAGGTTGTTTGGCTTTCTTATCATTCATACATTCGCTGGAGTAGCACTTTGTTTCCTTCAAGAACTTTTTCCTTTGCATCTCATCTTGGCTAACTGGTGCAAGAGGCCTGGCTTTCGGCCTGTTTCAGCTTTCAACATGCCTTCCTGGCTAAGCTTAACCATTTCTAGCTTTAAGACTAAGCTTAACCATTTCTAGCTTTTGATTTAGAAAGAAAGATGTGCCACTCTTCCTTTCACTTGAACATTTAGAGGCCAATGTAGGGTTATTAACTGGCCTAACTGAAACTGCTGCTGTGTATGGGTGTGGTTCATGGCACCCCAAAACAATTATGATGTTATAGCAACATGAGAGATCACTGATCATAGATCACCATAACAAATAGAGCAAGAATGAGAAAGCTTGAAATACTGCTAGAATTACTAAAACAAGACTCAGAGACATGAAATAAGCAAATGCTCTTAGAAAAAATGATGCCGATAGACTTGCTTAACCAGGCATCCCACAAACCTTCAATTTATAAAAGCCACAGTATCTGTGAGTCACAAGAAAGCAAAGCTCAATAAAATCAGATATGCCTATATTAAACGTTTGCTCAAAACGTGATGAAAAAATATTTATGAAGAGGAAAATGGGCCAATTCTGACTCTTAAGTGTGGATGCAGCACCTACAAAATTGGAGTGTTTTATTCTTCATGTCTCTTAAATGCTAGGCTTCACTCTGAAATCCAAAGATCTGTCTAAAACAAGTTGTTAAGCTACATAATTTTACATTGGCTTGTTTAAAAAATTGGAGATATTTCAGAAAGCATTTTAAGATCCGTTTTATGCCTATCAAATATTGCTGACTTTGAACAATGCTCCATTATGCTCTGATAAGATGCTAGAAGAGATCCATGGTTTCCTACAGTTCCATTCTAATATAGAGGGTAGGGTAGAGAAGAGATAATATTATCTGTGAGTTTTATAATTGTTGAGGCTGGATAATGAAGGTAGTGGAATGACTGTGTTGTTCTGCCTCACTTTGTATATATTTACATTTTTTATTAAAAGTATTTTTTCCCTAAAAATCAGTGTTTGGTGGTCTTATCTGCCAAATCAGTTCTACAGGTAATTTCACGAATGATAAGACAATGTTTAAGAAATTATACTTTCTTTCCAAAATCAGCAGATGCCTCCAAAAATGTGCACGTGTGACTATGAAATGCTGAGACAGTATATCGTCATTTGCAAGAGTCCATTTTCTTTTCTGAGAGTTCTCTACTCCTCACAAAGAACAATCCATTTCTAAATACTAACAAGAATCTTATTAAAATAATCTGATTTCATATTTTCTTCATAAAATAAATGAAAATTTTCTCAGTCTTTAATAAGCCAGGCCAAATACTGTGTATGAATTAGGAATGACTTAAAACTATATCTTGAGAGAAATTTCTGCAAGTATTTGATATGTTTGATTGACCCATATAAAGTCTGAAAGGTTGCATCTTCTAAATCACACTGTTTGCCAGTAGTGTACTGGTGCATGTTTAACAAGCTCTTCAAAACAAAAATGTATATATAAATCTACATAGAGTTTATTTTAAAGTCTACTGGTGTAAAGATATAATACACAATTTGCAAATAATAAGTTGTACAATTTGTTTATAAATTCTATATGGCCATTTGATTCCCAGAGAATGTTTTTGTTGACTTTTGCTAAAATGCAGATTCCATAGCTTGCTTATATTTGCTTCTTTGCTGAATTGAACTACAGTTTTCAAAAACTGTGAGACTATCGCCTCCATTTTTGGGCTATTCACAACACAATAGTAGATACAGACACAACACACTTTTATGTTTAATCTGCAATGAGTAACATTTTATCTATGACATTCTTAAGTCTAGATCAACAGAAACAATAAATCAAGCCCTGAATTTAGCTTTGCCAGTTTCCATGGTAGACTTTAAGCTCCCAACATCTATCATGGAAAATGGTATTGGGAAGAGGTGCACCATGACATACCATTACACAGTGCTTCCACCAGATAGACGTGACAGAGGCAAATAACTTCAGAAGTATGGATATTTGTGAGATGTACTAAAATCATTAAGAAATGATACATCCTGGGACACCTGGGTGGCTCAGGGGGTTAAAGTCTCTGCCTTCTGCTCAAGTCATGATCTCAGGGTCCTCGGATCGAGACCCAAGTCGGGCTCTCTGCTCAGCAGGGAGCCTGCTTCCCTTCCTCTCTCTCTGCCTGCCTCTCTGCCTACTTGTGATCTCTGTCTGTCGATTAAATAAATAAAATCTTAAAAAAAAAGATTTGATACATCTTGAGTATATACTACCTTTGTTCCTAATAAGTATCAATTAGTTATAAGTTTACATACTTTTTAATAATGGCTATGTTTCACAACTGACTGAGAAAACTCCTGAAAATTGAACAAGCACTTCTGAGTACAGAAGCTCAACCACACCATTGCCTCTCTTCTATTTGTGAGCTGATATAGGGGACATTATGTAGTTGTGTGTGTGTGTGTGTGTGTTACAAAACTATTTTTGGAATTCCTTCCCCAACTTGCCACACTGGCCTTATTGCTGTTTTCTAAAAAAAAAAAAAAAAAAAAGCAACTTTCTGTTTAATGGAATATTGCCCCAAATGGAAATGAGCTCCATTTACCCTTCAAAACCATTTTCAAACTTGAGGGCCTCCCAGCTCCAACACCTTCACCACCCTGAAGGTTTTCTTGATCTTCTCTTCACAGTGAATCCTTTTTTCCTTCTTCCATGCCATCAAAGCACATTACACATCCTCTACCTGAAGCTTCTTAATTCTATCCCATGTTAGAATTAGCTTTTTGAGAGCAGGAACCGTATGTAGGCTTTGAACCTTATTCTTCACAGCAAGCACTCAATTCGTGTCCCTGAATCTAATCTTTCTTTCCACATTCGATGGAATTTAAGACGCAACCAGTATTAATGAGGTGACTTCCATGAGAACAGACTGATCTGCAGTGTATCAGAAGCACAGTTCCTCCATCTATCATTGTGGTAAGTGGGTAATCACAAACAGATGGGAGAAAGCCTCCAAATCTTACAATTTGGAAGGGGACAGTGATGACAATATTTCTGGCTTTTGCTCTTGAACACCATGACAGCACAAGAACACTCAACCCCAAGACAAACATGGCTCAAGCCCCATTTACCGAAGAAGTTGGCAGCACCTGGCGGCTAAAATGCACACATGTGCTCAACTAGGATGTTCTCCAAAGGTCATACGGCAGCTGAGGTCATATGGAAGTTCTTTCAATACTGGAAGTCAGGCGGCTGCAATCCTAGACTTGTTTCAGCAGCTCACTAATTGGACCAGTTCTTTTCATGTTCCTGGGGCCAGATGTTTAATATCTGCAACCCGAGATGGCTGAATGAAATGGTCTCTAAAGGGAGCTAATTCTCTATGATTCTAAGGCTCTAACACAAACAGTCAAGCAACACAGTGTGTACTAGAAACTGAATTCAAACACCAAGTTATCAAATGGTAGGCGAGGGTGTTTTTATCTCATTCTCTATTTTCAGATTGTTCTATAAAGGAAATCATCTTGAACTTCAGAATGATGGAGAAAGAAATTTAATCAATAATAATATATAGCTTATAATTTACAGCTGCATTGTGGCAGAATAGTTCTATAGCTCTATTATAAACCCATACTTCTATTGAAATATTGAATTGCTCTTGAAAAATTCTAGTTTTCCCAATAAAAAATGTTTCTGCTATAAATGAAGGGGTTTTTGTTAACTATAGGTTCTACATCCAAGTGCTGGCTGCCATGGAGACCAAGGGACATAAACATCAAATAAAATCTAAGTCAACAACTGGTAACTCATTGGGAGGTTATTTCTCTTCTCTCTATGAAGAGAGAAGTCCAGCAGTGGAGAAAGCAAGCTTCATAAAGCTGATGATGCAGACATGTCCCTCTGTGAGTTTGAGTATGGAGTATAAGTCTGCTTTTCCAGCTATCGATAAGGCTAAGCAAAGAAGGACCATAGCTATTGCAGAAGGAAGCCCATAACCCTGGAGAAAGCAGGTGGGTGTCTTGTGCTACTGTACTGACCTATCTACAGGAATAATTGGTCCTGAGGAATTTGAAAGAATTAAGGAGGTGGAAATTCAATTGAAAAGACAGTGTGGTGGCACTACATGGTAGGTACCACGTAATTCAGGTTTTCTCCTGAGTCTCTTCCCCCCATATTATTATTTCCTCAGTTTCTGTTAAGCCCAAGGAGGAATCAAGTTCCAAATTTTCGGGTTCCTGGGTGGCTCAGTCATTGCGTGTCTACCTTCACCTCGGGTCATGATCCCGGAGTTCTGGGATGGAGCCTCATGTCGGGCTCCCTGCTCACTGGGAGGCCGGCTTCTCCCTCTCTCACTCCCCCTGCTTGTGTTTCCTTTCTCGCTATCGATCAAATAACTAAATAAAATCTTTTTTAAAAAATTAAGAGTTCCAAATTTTCTCTCCCCTCCGGATATCTAGAACAAATGGCCTGAAATTAAAGATATTGCCAGCTTTCTTATCTCAGTCCAAGGGGATAGAGGGGAGAGAAGGTGTGACAGTACTCGTGTCCTACAATCGCTTTTTACCCTTGAAGTGGAGTTCCTACAACTTGCATCTCAATTATATATCTGTTGTTCTTTAGCATCGTAAATGAATATCTGATAATAGCTACATGTGTATTAAAACCATCTATTAAATATCTAATATGCAAGACACTCTGTTAGCTTTTTTGTGGATAAAAAGATTAAATAAACATAGATTCTGTCCCACAGAGAGCTTATAGACTGAGCAGGGGCACAAACAGATCAAAAAATGTAACACAAAATGATGAGCCATAATGAAGACATATGCAAAGTATATGGGAGTTCGGTGTGGGGAGACATAACTTCCAACTGAGCAGATGGGGAACATTTAATGGAAAAGTTGGAGTTTAAATGGTTTATAAAGATGAAACAATTCTGGAAGGATAGGACATGTACATGGATTAGTTTTATTAGAGTATAAGGTATGTAAGTAGAAGTAACAGGCTACAAATTTAATAAGGGATAGGTTCCTTGGGGGAGCGGGGCAGATTACAGTAACTAGAGTTCAGATCTGATGCATCTAAAATCCTTTTTTTTTTTAAATCCTGCAACATATCTAATAAGGAGCTGAGAATATTGGACTGAAATTGTTAAGCTGGAGCTTAAGATACAGTTTAGGGGTTAGCTATAGAGGAATGAGAATGGAAGCAAGGAGACTGCCAGAAGGAAAGAGAAAAACCAGAGAATGAAACAGAAGGGAAACAGAGAGTCAATTATTAAAGATTGCTTAGATTTACTTTTGTTATATATATGTATGTGTGTATGTGTTTCAGTAGATTCAAGTCATGAGCCCAAAACAACCATAACAGAATCATCAGTTATTGAATTCACTGTGATGAGCTTCTTATGTAAATTATATCATTTTACCATTACAACAACTCTATAAAATCTCCTTTATTTTTGTTTTGGATATGTATGAAAAAAATAATTTCCTGCAAGTTACCATAACTTAAAATTCCAAGACATTACTGGAATCTGAATCAAGCATGATCCAAACTCCAAATCACTGAGTCTCCTGCCTCCCAGATGTGATCATTCTCTAAAGGCAGCTGATGACCTAAATAATTATACCAATTAGGGTTGTCAGAATTAACCATAAAAATACAGAATATTGAGTTAAATTTGAATTTCAGAGAAACAATAAATAATTTTAGAATAACTATGTCCTATGTAATATTTAAGAAATATTTATACTAAAAAATTATTTGTTGTTTGTCTGAAATTCAAATTTAACTAGATACCCTGTATTTATCTGACCAGCCTGGAAGCAACTGAGATTTGGGAAATGATACCCATTCTCTTAAACAGATTGTCCTTAGCCCAGGTTAATAAAAGTAAGCAGATAATAAATGAGGCATAGATGGACAAAAAAGAATAAACAAATGAATAAGTAATACATTATAAAAGGCACTATAGAATGAACAATCTTAATCTAGCCATTTTTACATTAATGATATTACTATTGTGATAACTTTTGGAAGTTAGGATATTTAGTAATATGGGGTAAAATATCCACTTAAGTTTCTCAAATAGCAATGAAAATATTAACACACTCATTTTAACTAAGATTTCAGAAAGAAAAATTGCCACAACCCAAACCATCTGCATACATAGAGCTGACTTAAAATGTTCTACTAATTTAACCTAATTGAAATATAAAATGCATATTTTAATGGCTCTGTTATTCTGATAATATGTTTCTCCAGACATATGATACAGCCAATGGAAAAATCAAGAACATAATAATGTAGATATTTTAAAGAAAGAAAGAATAATTTAAATGCACAACATTATTCTTCAGTTATTACTTCCAATTCTCAGTTGACGAAATTAGCCATTTAAAAACTCATTGTCTGGCACAAAAACACATAGATCAATGGAGCAGAAGAGAGAGTCCAGAAATAAACCCACATTTATATGGTCAATTAATCTATGACAAAGGAGGCAAGAATATACAATGGGGAAAAGTCTCTTCGACAAATGGTATTGGGAAAATTGGACAACTACATGCAAAATAAAGTAACTGGACCACTTTCTTATACCATGTACACAAATAAACCCAAAATGGATTTTAGACCAAAATAAGACCTGAAACTATAAAACTCCTAGAAGAAAACACAGACAGTAAGGTCTTTGACATTTTTCTTAGCAATATTTTTTTGGGTCCATCTCATTAGGTAAGGATAACAAAGGCAAAAATAAACAAATGGGACTATATGAAACTAAAAAGCTTTTGAACAGTAAAGGAAACTCCATCAATAAAATGAAAAGGCAACCTACTGAATGAGAGAAGATAATATAAAATGATATATCTGGTAAGTATTTGGATTATATATCCAAAATAGATAAAGAACTCATATAAGTCAATTCAAAAAAAATAATCCAGTTAAAAAACAAGCAGAAGATCTAGATACACACACACACACAGAGGAATATTACTCAGCCATAAAAAAGAATGGAATCTTGCCATTTGTGCAACATGGGTGAACCTAGAGGGTGTTATGATAAATAAAATAAGTCATACAGAGAAAGATAAATACTGTATGACTTCACTTACATGTGAAACATTAAAAACAAAACAAACAAAACAAAACAGAAACAGTCTCACAGATATAGAGAACAGACTGATCGCTCCCAGAAGAGAGGAGGTGGCCAGATGTATGAAATAGGTGTGAGAATTAAGAGGTAGAATCTACCAATTATAAAATCAATAAGACCCACGGATGTAAAGTACAGCATACAGAATATTATCAATAATATCATAACAACTTTGCACCCTGACAGATGATAACTAGATTTATTTGCAGTGACCATTTTGTAATGTATATAAATATTAAATTACTATATTATACACCTGGAACTAATACAATATTGTATGCCAATTATTTTTCAACTAACGAAAAGAATAGGAAAAAAAAACCACCTCTTTTTTGGGGTCAGTGGCAGAAAATGAAGGAAATTTTAAATGGAATTTCAGGGTACCTGGGTGGCTCAGTGAGTTAAGCCTCTGCCTTTGGCTCAGGTCATGATCTCAGGGTCCTGGGATCAAGCCCCGCATTGGGCTCTCTGCTCAGCAGGGAGCCTGCTTCACTCTCTCTCTCTCTCTGCCCACCTCTCTGCCTACTTGTGATTTCTCCTGTCAAACAAATAAATAAAATCTTTTTTAGAAGAATAAATAAATAAATGGAATTTCAATTCACCAATCATGAGAATATAAATCCAACACAAATAGAAAGTTATATTTTGAATTCATTGATATGACAAGACTCTAAACCTGCTGTTCAGTGAAATGAGAATTGTATTTAACTTTAGAACAAGAAATTAAGAGGTGTTCAGTCAACAAATACTATGACAATTAGAGCTTGCCATTAATAAGCACTGTATTTATGAAAATGACCAAGGTCATTGATTATACACACTTTTAAAACAGAATCTGTCCTTGAGCTATTTTTGTACATAGCAATTAGAGATTGGTTATTTCCAAGCAAGGTTCTGTCACTGAGCTGTTAGTTTTGATGGGGCCCAAACAAGAAGAGGCTCTGTGACAGGTGCAGGCTAGCATGCAGCAAGCCCGGCCACTAGGGCCGTGTGATTCCCAGAGGCAATGGAGCTTAACGTGCCAGTGGCAGGTAGGGATACTGTTTGGAGCCTTTGCCAGACCCCAGGAGGTGAATCAGAGCCCCCAGAAAGAATCAAATATCAATCATATGTCTATATATCATATAGGAAAAACATTGATTCTTCTATAAGATTCCTTAATGAACACCAGAGTCATAAATTAGATAGCACTTTCTGTTATATTAATTTTATGTATCTGTATATTTTTGGAATCTGGACTTTTTTTTTTTTCCAATAGGACTTGTACTTATTTCTGGTTTGCAGTGAAACACCTCACTAGACAAAATGATAAGTATATTGGGCAGGAGACCTTACAACTGATGGAGAAAAAAAATAGAGGTAACCTTCTCTTCAACAACTGTTGAATTTTGATCAAGTGATTAAGATACAAAAATTATGAGGTGTCTGGGTGGCTCAGTGAATTAAAGCCTCTGCCTTTGGCTCAGGTCATGATCCTAGGGTCCAGGGATTGAGCCCCGCATCAGGCTTTCTGCTTGGCAGGGAGCCTGCTTCCTCCTCTCTCTCTGCCTGCTTCTCTGCCTACTTGTACTCTCTGTCTGTCAAATAAATAAATAAAATCTTTAAAAAAAAAAAGACACAAAAATGAAAGAGTGGAGGAAAAAACACTTTTTTTTTCCTTTTTGCTGTGAGTGACCACAACAGAAATAAAAATACAAAGGAGAACAAAATTATGTGAATACAACACAGGCTGACACCATAAATGTTACCAGGAAAAAAAATCATTTACACAAATTCTGAAAACAATTCATTTGCAGCCTTGCAGGGCTGGCCCTTGTAGGCAGTCATTCTGGCCATCTGCTGGGAAGAAGCCCTGAGACCCACTGGCTAGCACTTAACGATGTCTCTAACTGTGCATGTTTTTCACAGGCTCCTAGATTAGGATGGTAATAAGCACACTTCTGTGAGGAAAAGCTACTGGTATGCACCACCTTTCCTTTGAACTGACAGAAAAACACAAATGGAACATGTGATTGTCACACAGCAGTCTTTCCAGGCAGCTTTGCGTGTTTCTGATTCAGAGTAACCCTTAGTTTGCTTGGAGACAATCGCTCTATTCATCAATCACGTCAAAGTATCAAGGACTTTCTAGAAGTTTAGGTAAAGAGCAGCAACAATTTCTAACTGGGTGGTTAGCAGATGTGGCTTGAGACAAAAATTGGGGGTAAAACACCATCTCTGTTGTCCACATTAACTTTAAGAAGGGGGAATGAATAAAAGTCCCCTACTCTGGCTATGGTGAAAGGACAGAGATCAAACATGTGGTCCCACCCAATACAGTCCGGAAGAACAGACTATCACTGAGGGGGAAAAGCGGCAAGGGGAGCCCTACGACTGTATCAGCTGACTCCTCACCTCCGGTTACAAGCCACGGATCAAGAGGAAGAAAGTCAAACAGAGCCCTGGAAATCTTACCGAATTGAGGAGACAGACAGCAGAGTTCAGAGAGCTCCAGGCAGCTAGAATTTGTGGACAACGAAACAGAAAGAGAACCTCAGCGAAGAAGACCTGGAGACCTGCAGAGGGGCCCCCCAAGTCTTCGTCTGACCTGCGTGTGCATAAGAAGAAGGGAACTGAAGCCAAGGAGAGAATTGCTAAAAAGGCGTAGTCAGAACATTTCTAGGAGCCTGTACAGGACCAGATGTTGGCATAATCCTTAAAATTATATAGCTTTAGTAATGGTGCTAAATTGGCCCTAGACTAAAGAATTCCCCAGACTTAGCTTAACAAAGCTTTAAAGTCTTGACAGGATATTACTGATTCTCATTAACTTAAATTGCTCTAGGGGCGGGGTGTGGAAACCAACATTAAAAAAAAACCCAACACTATATTTAATAGAATACAACAAAATACAGCAGTCAATACATTAAAACACACAACGTCTACCATTCAATTTAAAAAATATTATAAGGTTAAAAAAAAAAAGTATGGGTCATAAATGGGGGATCAATTAACAGAAATATATCCAGAAATTACAGTAATTATGAAATTAGCTGAGAGGAATATTAAAAGAGGTATTATATGATCTCTGTTTTCAAAAAAAAGGTAAAGGAAAACCTAAGCATAAAAAGATAAACAAAAGTTATAAAATAGACCCAAAGGTCCTTTCTAGATATGGGAAAAAGATATGTGAAGTGAGAAGAGCACTGGAGGGAATTAACAGCGTATCAGACAGTGCAGATAAAAAGATCAGCGAGCGTTAAGTCATGTCAGTAGAAACTATCTGGGGGCGCCTGGGTGGCTCAGTGGGTTAAAGCCTCTGCCTTTTGCTCGGGTCATGATCCCAGGGTCCTGGGATCAAGCCCCGCATTGGGCTCTCCGCTTGGTGGGGAGCCTGCTTCCTCCTCTCTCTCTCTCTGCCTGCCTCTCTGCCTACTTGTGATCTCTGTCAAATAAATAAAATCTTAAAAAAAAAAAAAAAAGAAACTATCTGAACTAAAGCACAGAAAGAAAAGTCCCAGGAATGGGGGGGCAGAAAAATATTTGAAAAAAATAATGCTGGAATTTTTTCCAAATTTGATAAAAATTATAAGCCCACAGTGCAAAACCTCAAGGAAACCCAAGCAAAACATACCAAAAATTAATAATAATGATGATGTACCATAATAAGTTGTTGAAAGTAGTGATAAAGAGAAACCTCAGTAATCGCTAGAGAACAAAAAGGAGTAAGAATAAAGACCAGAATGATAGCACACATCTGCCCAGAAACCACGCCACCCAGAGCTTTTTTTTCTGTTTTTTTAAAGATTTTATTTATTTATTTGACAGAGAGAGAGATCGCAAGCAGGCAGAGAGGCAGGCAGAGAGAGAAGGGGAAGCAGGCTCCCTGCTCAGCAGAGATGTGGGGCTTGATCCCAGGACCCTGAGATCATGACCTGAGCCGAAGGCAGAGAGTTACCCCACTGAACCACCAGGCGCCCCTGGAGAAACCATCTTAAAGTAATGAAGGGAGTGGACAAGGGAGAACACCCTGACTCAAAATTCTTTACTCAGCAAAAATATTCTTCAAAAATAAAGGTGAAATGAACTCTTTTCCAGAAAACAAAAACAAAGTGCGTATGTTGTCAACAGACATGCTCTACAGCACGCTGAAGTCTACAAGCAGAAGGAAAATGATAACAGATGGAAATCTGGGTCTCCATAAATTGGAAATGATAACCATGTGCATAAATATAAAAACCTTTTTATATTTATTTTAATGTCTTTTTTTACACTGTTCTTCTTTATTATGATCAGTTAGCCAACATATAATACATCATTAATTTTTGATGCAGTGTTCAACGATTCACTAGTTGCTTATGACACCCAGTGCTCATCACCCCACAGGCCCTTCTTAATACCCGTCACCCTGTTAACACCATTCCACCCCCCTTCTGTGAAAGAAACTTTAATGCTTAGCAAATATAAGCCATAATCAGAAAAACATAGCAGGTTTAAAAAAACAAATGATAAATGATGCTCATTTTGTTTGTTGGGCTTTAGAAAAGTTATTTTTTCAATGGAGAGAAGACATGATATACAGTATGAATGCTTTTAGAGAGATACTACATTTATTAATGGATAAATTTAGATTCCTCCCTGACTACTTACGAAAGTCCTCCCTCTCACAGAACCAGGAACCTTAATATTTCATAGTTTGAGTATAAGAAGGAATGTCCTTAACAGTGCAGTTTGTGAAGGGAAGGGATGTGAATGTGGTCTCTAATTTTAGTATCCTCAACATCCAACTGATTATGATTCTTGGACACTATAGTTCCACAAAGAAATAAGTAAAAAATTAAAAACAAAGATTGACTAATAGAGTCCAAGAAATTTTCTAAGACACATAGCAATAAGACAAAATGACAGGTAATAGAAGAAAACAGATACAGGATTTGACAAGAATTTCCAAACACTGACTAAGGGAGAACAACAAAATGAAGGGGAGAGACTTTTCAAAGATATAACAGGAATGGGGTTCCTGGGTGACTCAGTTGTTTAAGCACCGGGCTCTGGATTCTGGCTTAGGTCAAGATCTCAAGGTTGTGGGACTGAGCCCCACAATAGACTCTGCGCTCAGCAGGGAGTCTGCTTGAGATTCTCCCCCCCCCCCCCACCACTGCCCTGCTCCCGCACACACTCTCTCTCTCTGAAAGAGATAAGTAGATCTTAAAAAGAGAGAAAGAGAAAGAGGAGAACAGGAATATTCCAGAGGTAAAGAGAACAAACACTTCTACTCTAAAATAGACTCTCATTAGAAATGGAAGAGTATAGGGGCACCTGGGAAGCTCAGCAGGTTAAGCCTCTGCCTTCAGCTCAGGTCATGATCTCACAGTCCTGGGATCAAGCCCCACATCAGGCTCTCTGATCAGCGGGAAGCCTGCTTCCTGCCCCACTCTGCCTGCCTCTCTGCCTACTTGTGATCTCTGTCTGTCAAATAAATAAATAAAATCTTTACGGAAAAAAACAAAAAAGAAATGGAAGCATATAAAATACATTTTTAAAGGCATTTAAGAGCATCAAAGATAAAGTGAACATTCAAAGTAAATACAAGTTGTCTGCCCTGAGAGAAACTAAAAAGACATAATATTTCTTGTCAGCAATAAAATAGGAAGAAATAAGACAATACTTTCAAAATTCTGAGGAAAAAAATTTTTTCAACTAAAACTTATATACCAAGTTCATTCAATAATCAAGTGTCATGGCATTTGACAGCCATGGTTAGAACAAACTCAGAAAATTTACTTTCTATCCACCTTTTTTAAAAAGTTACTTGAGGATATACTCTAGCCAACAAAGATAGGAAAGCAATAAATGAAAAGATACAGGATGCAAGAAAACTGGAAGCAAATAGGAAGGCTAGAGAGGGAAAGTCCCAAGATAACAAGACACCTAGAAAGCTGCCAGTCTATTTGGGGGAGGACGTGAGAGGGCTCTGAGAGGGAGGATTCTAGGAAAGAACAGTTGCCATAAAATATAACTGAGAGGCTGGAGATACTATTAGGCATATGACAAAGGGAAATGCGAGAGAAAAAGAACATTTAGAAACACCATCAAAATATGGGGGGGAGGGGGAGGCACTACAAAAATATCAAGGTCCAAATACAAAACAAAGTTAAAATGCATTATTTTAAATACTTGGGACCACATCTTTGTAATAGAAGAGAAGAAATGTAATTCTTAACAACCTGTAGTCATGAATTGAATTTTATGTCATTATTAATATGTTCTGCATCATCGTTCAGCATTAGATTTAACATAAGGACAAAACATGGAAGCGTTGGGTGTGGTTTCTGAACAGAAAGTAAATTTTAATTACCTTGACAACAAGGTAATTATTCTATTTGATACAAAATTCTATTTGATACAAAATAGGCCACAGAGGAGGAAGGAAGATCATACAAAAAGGAGGAGGCTGATGTTTTCATCCTACCTAGTGGGACATCAAGATACCCTATGTAAGATAACAGAGCAGGAAACAGCGAATTAAAGTTACTCTTCAAAGTTACAAAACTGAGCACCTGGGTGGCTCAGTCAGTTAAGGGTCTGCCTTGGGCTCCAGTGGTGATTCCAAGGTCCTGGGATAGAGCAGGGAGCCCCCATATCCCCACTCCCCTACCGCCCCCCCCCGCTTGTCTGCTCTCTCTCACTCTCTCTCTCTCCCTCCAATAAACACAATCTTTATAAAAAAATAATAAAGTTACAAAGTTAAGGAATTAAGGAACTAAGAGAAATACAGCCATCAGACAGAGGCAGGAAGAAAAGGTATATTGGAACAAATGAGCCAAAGCCTCAACTTTCACAGGGGAGACCCAGTCATTGTTATCAATTTACACTTTTATCTAAATTGATAAATATCTACTGATAAAGGAAAAATAGAGATGTAACCATACTTTCTGACTTGTTGAGGTAGTTACCAAAAGATAAAAACAGAAATTATCCAAAAGTGTTTGCTTCTAATGTATATGTTTAAAGCATAGGCAAGGGCCAACAAGAGTTTATTGCTTTGCATTATTTAAGAATTCTTAAACAATGAATATTGGAACACTGAAAAAAATTTTTTTAAAGAATTCTTAAATCAGTCAAAAGGAAAAAAGAAAATGGAAATAAACTGTGGAAATAAATGAGCAAACCAAAGGTAAATGGACTTTTTAAACATATCTGTGCTTCCTATGAAGAAGATAACACAGTTTTTGCATTTAATGCTAATTTCTTTTAGAGCTTGCTGCTGATTTCTAGTGATTGTTAGAAATACCAGTCTGAGGTGAAAAATGATGATGATGAAAATAAATTTGCTTACTTCACTTTAAGATACTTTGGGAATAAAAAAAAAAAGATACTTTGGGAATAACGATGCAGGATCTTTTTTTTTTTTTTTTCACTGAAAGAACGAAATCCTTTAGCTCCATAGGATTATTGACAACCTTTCTTCTCCCATACGGGTTTCATTTCATGCAGCAGCATGAAACTACAATTCCAAGGTCTAGATTTCTACCTTTATTTATTTTCTTCTTTCTTTCTTTGGAAAATTAAAAAAAAAAAAACAAGCTGATTTTTAGTCAGAGATTGAATTCCTACGTGGGTTTCCCTCTACTCCTTGGAGAACAGCTTTTTTAATTTCCTTTGAGGGATGTAATGGATTTCTAGTATCTAGAGCATGTTATGAAGCTCTAGCACAGTGCACAGAGATGGGGTATTAAAGAAACATATTAAAAATTGGGGAGGGGAGGCGAACCATAAGAGACTATGGACTCTGAAAAACAACCAGAGGGTTTTGAAGGGTCAGGGGTGGGAGGTTGGGGGAACAGGTGGTGGGTAATGGGGAGGGCACGTTTTGCATGGAGCACTGGGTGTTGTGCAAAAAGAATGAATACTGTTACGCTGAAAAAATAAATAAAATGGAAAAAAAAATAAAAAAATAAAAGAATAAACAAAAAAAGATAAAAGTCTATTAAACAGCAGTGAAAATATTATAGACCACAAAAGCAGTCTGATCGTATTTTAGTATGCATCTTGATACATCAAGGTTTAGAAAATGACTTTTACGACCAATATGGAGGGAGGGGCAGTATGTTCTGGCACAAGGTACTGAATAACAACTGTCAAAAGGTAATGGATTTTAGGGGTGTCTGGGTGGCTCAGATGTTAAGAGTCTGCCTTCGGCTCAGGGCATGATGCCTGGATCCTGGGATGGAGCCCCGCATTGGGCTCCCTGCTTGGCAGGAGGCCCGCTTCTCCTTCTTCCACTTCCCCTGCTTGTGTTCCCTCTCTCGCTGTGTCTCTCTGTGTCAAATAAAAATAAATAAAATCTCTATAAAAAAAAGTAATGGATTTTATATTTTTAAAAATTTAGGTTTTTAATCAGTCCAAGTCAAGTCTATCTAACAAAGATTTCTAGAGGCAATTCACTTGAGCCCTGACCAAAGGAAACACCAAGCGAGCATGAGAAGGAGCTTGAGGAGCTAACAACATTATTGAGACGATGATACTTACATGCCGACAAAACTGAAGGACACTCAAAGACTAAAATACTGAAATGAACACAAGCCTCAAAATGCCTGGGACACATGAATGTATTTCTGAAATACTCAACTAGAAATAGGAATGTGATGAGCCCTGAAAGCCCTCAGGGATTCCACCCCACCTCATCTTACCACAGGTAAAACGCTGAAGATTTTGGACAATGATAAAAACCAGCACCCTGAGAGCACCTGAGTGGCTGAGTTGTTTAAGCATCTGACTTAGGCTGAGGTCCTGATTTCAGGGTCCTGGGATCTAGCCCCTCTCAGGGCTCCATGCTCAGCAGGAGGGCTCTTTGTCCCTCTGCCCCTCCCCCAACCTGTGCTCAGGTGCTCTCTCATTCTAAAATAAGTAAAATCTGGAAAAAAAAAAATTCAGCACACTCGGGACTGAGAAACCACATCTCACACGTTCAGAAAACACGAAGACCTTAAGTCTCTCTTGTCTTGTTCTAGTCAATAAGCTCTAGCTACTGCCCCAACTGCCCAGCTTGATTCACAGCCAAGATCTGTATGCCTTGCTTCTATTTCCTCACGCTCTTTCTGGTTAGTTCATTCTGGTACTCGAATAACCTTCACCCTCTCCACTCTCATTAAGTTTCCTAGTGGCCTCTTGCTGGCAAACCCTAAAATCTACATTTCAGTCCTTTTCTTAGTTGATATTTCTGTTCACTTGAGATTATCAGCCATTCTTTCCTTGAAAATGAATTTTCCTTGAAATGGTTTCTCATGCTGGCCCCCTAACTCTTATGTTCATTCCTTTGGAAGATGGCTATTACAGGTATATTATGTGTCAGGTAGTCTTACAAGCTCTGTGGATACAACAGTAAAAGGAACAGTTGATCCTAATCTTACAGAATTTACATAATAAAGGAGGATAAAGAAAAATAAGTTAAATATTTGGAATACTGGAAAACAACTGCTATGAAAAAGAAAAATAAAGCAGGGAAGGTGAGATACGGAGTTAAAGCAGTTTGGATTATAATTTTAGAGAAAGTAGCCAGAAAAATTGATATTGGGTATGGATTAAAAACCTAAAGGAAGTAAGAGAGTAAACCATGTGGATTTGGGGGGGCAGGGTGGTTATCAATCCAAGAAGAGGGAATTGTAATTTCAAAGGCCCCAAGGCAGGAATCTGCAGGGTGTATTAGAAGAACCTGGTAGAAGACCAGGGTGACTGGTCCCAAATGATCATGGGGGAGAGAAGTAGAAACTGACTAAAGAGAAGTAACTGGGGACAGATCACAGAGGACTTGGTATGCCATTGGAAGGAACGTGGCTTTTACCCCGACTGAGGCGAGAACCCATTGAGGTGTTTCAGCAAAGAAGTGACATGACAAAATTGTATTTTAATAGGATAACTCTGGCTTCTCTACAGAAATAGAATGGAGTTCATGGATTAAAGCAAGAAAGCCAGTTAGGAGGCCATTGTAATACTCCAGACGAAAAATGTTAGCAGTCTCGATCAAAGTGGTAGCAGTGAGGCCATAAGAAGTAATTAAATTCTGTTTGTGTTTTTGTAGATGGTGCTGGCAAGACCTAACTGACTTTTGGTCACGGCAACTGGAAGAATGGAGCTGTCATTTCCTGGGGTGGGGAAGACTCAGGAAAGGTAGAGTGAAGTCAGAGAGCATCACAGAATGTCAGAAGCTTGCTTTTGGTCATGTTCAACACCAGATGATTATCAGGCACCCTTGTGTGCATGGCAGTTGGGTGACAGGCAGTAGGGCAGAGTCATGAGTCTCAAATTCAAGGAGGAGGTCTGAGCATGAGATATACATTTGGGGTTCATAAGATATACATGGTATTTCAAACTATGAAACTGGATGATCACAAAGTAAATAAAGATAGAGAAGAGATCGGCTCAGGTCATGATCCCAGGGTTCTGGGATCGCCCACGTCGGGCTCTCTGCTCAGCAAGGAGCCTGCATCCTTTCTGCCTACTTGTGATCTTGTTTGTCAAATAAATAAATAAAATCTTTAAAAAAAAAAAAAAAAGGAGAGGAGAAGAGAAACACTCCAAAACTGAGCTCTGGGTCATTCTAGTGTTTAAAGTTGTTCTCCCTTTATCAATCTACTATGCAAGGACGATGCCCAGATTATTCTCACTCTTCTCCTTCAGCACCAAAGACTGAGTTCCTTTGAACAAAGGACCATCTGTTTCTCCTTTCAACTTGACTTCTTCCCAGCCACAGGCTTCTTCGGTGACCAACGTGACTTCTATTTCCTTCCCATACCATCTTAGATCTTCATATGAACCACATTTCCTCTATAACACTTACACAACTTGTATCTGTTGTACTTGTATGCCTTTTTGTTTAAAGTTGTACGTACGATCTGCTTGCTTCACTGTACTAACCCTATCATGAGCACACGGACCAGTGTGCTGTTAACCCCGGCACCTTGCACAAGGATGGAAATATTGAAGGAAAATATTTATATTTGCTGAAAGAATGCATATAAGTCACTCGATGAAGACCCCCTGCTATGTTAATCCCAATCTGATTTCTTTGCAAACTTCAGAATTCACCAAACTGGTCATAAGGTTTTCTTTTTTTGTAATTAATTTTTAAATTTTTATCCCCAAGGGTACAGGTCTGTGAATCGCCAGGTTTACACACTTCACAGCACTCACCATAGCACATACCCTCCCCAATGTCCATATCCCCACCACCCTCTCCCAACCCCCCTCCCCCCAGCAACCCTCAGTTTGTTTTTTGAGATTGGGTCTTTTATGGTTTGTCTCCCTCCCAATCCCATCTTCTTTCATTTTTTCTTTTCCTACTCCCCAAAACCCCCGTGTTGCATGTTTTCATTTAGATGTTCTACCAACACCTCAAATTCAATATATGCAGTTAGAATTCCTGATAATTGCTTTGTAGACCAGTGTTAGCCCCTCATTTCAATGAATGGAAAAATTACTCACTTGGCCATCCAAAGTCAGCAATCTGGAAGTCATCCTAAACTCCTTTTTCTTTTGTACCTATACCTATTGGTCACCAAATCTTGCCAATTCCTCTAAATGTCCCTCAGTTTCATCTCTGCTACCTTTGCTTTTCTTCAGCTCCTCAATTTTTATTTCAAAAGCCTCATAATTACTCTTCTTGACTCTATTATCTTCCCTCAATTTATCCTGCTTATTGTTTCCAGAATAATCCTTTTAAAAAGCAAGACTGATTAGCAACTCTATTAAGATTTCCTGTGACCCCTTTCACTCCCCACAGGAATCAGAAACCAGAGATCAATCCAGATGATTGGCCCACTTATTTAAGTAAATTTGAATTTGTTTTCAAGATTAAAATAGGAATATTATTAACTTCATAGCTCAGCTCGAAAAATCCAAAACTCTGGTAACACTGGGTACAAAGTTCCACATTCGGGGACCACAGGGAGCTGAATCCCACCTACTTCCTGGGGAGTGGGGATGTCCTGGACTGGGGACCACCACATTCTACCACCCACCACCGCTCACAACACTCACATCGGCTGTATGACAGGTTCTGCTGGCCTAAAGTGTAAACATTAAATTCCATAATGTGACCTATAAAGCCATCTGGATATGCTCCTATGGGCGACCTTTCTGGAATCCCCCCTTCTGGATGCCCCTCACCCTCTGAGGCCCACATCCAACCGGCTTCACCGTACAATCACGACACTATAGCTGCGTTCTCTAAACACACCATGATCTCTGGTTCCCCCCCAGTTATGTGCACTGTTCCCTCTATCAGGAACGCCCCTAAGCCCCTTTACACTCCTGCTCATTCATCCAGAAACAGACAGATCCAGATGAGCCTCTAGGCTCACTTCCACCCCTCAGATAGATTAACAGAAAGCTGGCTCAGCAGGGCTGAGCAAACATAAAAAAAATCTGGATGATACCAGCGGCTAGGCTTCATGGGCTCTGCCCTTTCTAAAGTATCATATTTTTACCCATTGTTACATAGTCACAGGTATGTCCCCTGTTCCTCTGACCCTACAAATATGTGGAGTTACAGGGCTGGAACCCCTTCCAATTGGAATATTGGCCATGATGTATACAGCCTTGCATGGAACTAAACGGTGGGGTGGTGAGTGAGAGAGCAGGAGAGTGTGTGTGCTTTACAAACTCTCTGCTTGTAAGTCTGCGGGCAATAAAGCCTGTAAGATAACTGCTTCGTGCAGTGCTACAGGTGTGTGTCCGTGACCCCTTAGCACAATACCTTCAATTTCCTGCCCAAGCCTTCCTTGATTCATAAAGCTTTTCCTGCCCTCCTCTAGAAGACCCAGATCTTTTGTTCAGGTCCCCCTGCCATCGTGCTCATTCTTAGCTCACCCTGACATTTAGAAGATTTATCAGCTCTACTGCAATTCATGGAGTGACTGCATACTTTATTCATCTCTCTAACAGCACACCAGGCAAAGGCAGAAGCCCAATAAACGTTCACGTGAATCAGCTGAGTAGTATCGGTGCAGTCGCTCTGATAACTTCTAGCAGTTATTCACAAGGCAATGGACTAAGTCTTTGCACCTCATTTAGTAAATACTGAAATAAATGACATTAGGTTTCATTTTCCTTCATTCCTTAGCATATCTATTTTTATTCTTTATGAAACGGTCTCAAGGAATTGTTCTGAAGATGAATTTCAGTAAGATGCCTACGAGGTGCCTGTCAAAGAGCGGGTGCTCAACAAAAGCGCCCTATACCGGGAGGCAGTGCTGGAGTGGTTGAACACAAAGGCTTTAGAATTCTAATTCAAGACTGTACTCCTGAAGCAGACACGGTGTGCTGCACAGAGCCAGCACTGGGGATTTGTTCAATGAGTGAACAAATGCGTCCGTGAACGAGCAAATCCAGGCTCTGCCCATTATTCCTGGGTTGCCTCCAAGTCTTTGCACTCCCTGTTCTCTCTATGTAAAACAATCTTTCCCCAGGTGTCTTCCTCGGTGTTCTGTTCAAATGTCTTCGAATTGAGAGGTCTTCCCAGAACACCTAGATGAAAGGAACTCTTGCACTCCCCTTGCCCTTCTACTTTGCCCTCCGATTTCTCTCTACCCAGAACACTATATGCTTAGCTCTTCTCCAGCTCAAATTTAAGCTCCAGAGAACAGGAACTCTGTCTGCTTTGTTTACTTCTGTATCTCCATCCAGAAGAATGTCTGCATGAATGAATCTTGAAGGCTCTTGGCACAACTCCTCTTCTTCCCTTGTAAAGTAATGGGGTGGAAATAAATATTCTAGATGAACCTTTGTATTATCCATTTCTCCCAGCTCTTTGCCCGTTGAATACAGCAAAGAGCCTCCTTTTTTTTAATGACTAAAATTCATCACCCGTCCTGCTCTATAAAGTTGGTAGAGGGTCTCCCCTTCACGTTCAAACTGAAAAATCTTTCCCATAGAGCTACTCTGAGCTGTCCAGATGGTAGCTAAGTCCTAAAGTAGGAATGGATTTGTCTTTTCATAAAATTTAAAATTCTATACTTGTGATGATTCTAAAAGTTTACCTGGACCAAACAATTTATTTTATAGATATGGACTATGAAGACCAGAGAAGCCAAGTGACTTCGTCAAGATTACACATTTAGTGGTAGAGCCAGGAAAAAACAAAAAACAAAACACAGATTGTAGGATCCAAATCCACACCTGTTAAGTAAGTGATGGTCCTCTAACACTAAGAGGGCCTCACCAGGATTCAAATATCTACCCCTTGATTCTGAGTCCATTGTTTTTTCTACCATAACCCCGTGATCACTCGGTCTTACTGAAGGCCATGCCCATAAACCTGACCCCAGTGGAAACACAGCTTTATTCTTCCAGCTGCTGAATCTCTCCTACAAGCTAAGATGGAATTAGTGACAGCCTGAATTCATCAAGAGTATGGGTTCTTCAGAAGCAATTTTCCCCTGTCCTCTGTTGTTAAACATTTGTTCCTTGTGGTTTTATGGGACCCATAATTCTTGCCAAAGCTGAGTCCTAAGGCTACTAGACAGGAGCTTCAAGAATTATGAATTTGCAGAGTCTTGAAGATAGCTACTCAATTTAACCAAGTGTGGCAACTGATTTAATCAAGTAGTCACTCCGGTTTAAAAGACTCTGTAGTTCTGCGAATGATATTTAACCTCCCTGCTCTATCTTCTGCTGGAATTTGGCTTCAAATACACCCTAATGACCATGGGCAGTCAGAATTAATCAGTTCTTCCTACTCACACCCACTTCAAGTCCAAAAAAAGAATGATAAATTTTCTTAACCGCAGTCACCAACATTATAGAGGACACCACTGCCCCCTGGTGGAAATACTAAAAACTATTTCTGAGAATGATGCAGTTACGATGAAAATCTCCACAGGACGAGAACATTCTGCAAGCTCATCAAGCAAAAAGCTAACTCCCTAGAAACCTGCAAGTTAAAAGGCCATGGGATCTGGTGCCTGCGTTATTATCCTACTTCATTTCCCCCTCCCTAATCAATCCTCTCAAACCCTGGCTCAAACAGCCTCAGGCACCTAGAATTCCTCTTCAGATGGTCTTCAGGAGAGTAACCCTGAAAGACTGAAATTTCTCAGTTCATATGGGCTTAGACAAAACATCACTGTTCACTTTAGGACAAGGCAAAAGTTTGTAGCTGTAAAGTAAAATTAGCACACTATTAGAATTGTATGGGCACTCTAATTCACAGACCTACAAAAAGCTGGTGTCTGCATAAATTGAGCCAACCTGTACCTCACCTCCTTCCTTCCTGAGAGCCTCAGGGCCCTTACTTCCCTGTGCCAGGTGGACATAAAGGGAAAAGTAGAAGAACCACTTGCACAGAAGCAGCCTCCTACAACGACTCTGATACGCTCCTTCTCTGAACTTCAAGAATTTTTTTTTTAGGCCTGTGGATGCCGATCCTGGCTACTCTCCAGAATCATCTGGCAAGTCTGTTGTAGCTACTGCCCAAACCGATTGCAGGCACTATCCATACTTACTGAATAGGGATTTCAGAGAATGGAAAATCAAACTTTTCATGAGTGAGTGAAGTCACTAAATAAACTTTAAATTTTTGAGAACAGATGTCTTTTGTACTTCTTACATAACTGACGCTAAAAATTAACTCCCTTTTTTCTTCCCTAATTGCCACTGCCGTCACTCCTACACCTCCATCCCCTTGTGCCTTGACTGTTGCAGTGGGCATGGTGTGTGTTACAGGAATAGATACATTTCCTATCCTTCTTCTCCTCGACTTTCAGAGTGGTATTTCTAGACACCAGTCAGAACTTCTTACTCCCCAGCATATAACGTTTTGCTGGCTCTTTCACTAGACATAATAAAAGTCTAGTTTCCCCGCCTGACACGCAAAAGCCCTCCAGCCCTAGGAGCTTGATTCAGCTCAAGCTCTGAGTAAATTTAATCATCAACTAATAAATCATCAACATATCATTTAATTGTATCACAATTATATTTTGCTATTTAATTATAACTGTTACATGACCCTTTGACGGGGTAAATTAATTTTGTTTATAAACCTATACTACTCTAAAAGGAACTGTTATGAATCAAAATAAATATTTTTGAGCATTCAACATCAAATAATCATATTTCTATCACTAATAATAATAATAATAATGAACTTTTCCCTCTCAGTTTCCTAAATACAGGGGAACATAATGCATTTATATATATATATATATACGTTTTAAGATTTTATTTACTTGTTTGACACAGACAGAGGGAACAGAAGCAGGGGGAGTGGGAGAGGGAGAAGCAGGCTTCCCACTCCATCCCAGAACTCTGGGATCATGACCTGAGCTGAAGGCAGACACTTAACCAACTGAGCCACCCAAGTGCCCCGGCATTTATATTGACATATAATTGCATACATGTGTGCTCATTATTAAAAAGATAAACTGTTTTTCATCCCTTAGGTAATTAGTCTTTGGCAGTAAGGTACACTGTAATAATTTAAAAGTGGATCAAGAAAAGTTTAATAGCCCTCTCTCCTTTGGGAACAGGGGGGTGATCATAGAGGCAGGCAGAAAACACAGTTGTTTTTCTCCATCCACAACTGGAATATTTCTCTGCTCTTTCTATTCCTAAAATAACTTCAATAATAAATCTTTTAATTTCCACTTTCTCTGATACATCTAGATTTCAGTTACAAAGAAGAAAAAATGGAAATAGGGAAGAAGGAAGAACATTTATATGCCCAACTGACTTTGAAGTTCAAAGCCGTCTTTTTAATTAAAAAACAAAACAAAATCGTGTATGGGGCGCACCTGCTGCCCCTCTGCACAAGCACCTGTGAGGTAGGGCCGCTATTCTCCCTACAGTGGTACAGATCCATGGACCAATGGCCCCAGTGGCCCACGTCAGACCAAATTCCCTCTGATTCCACTGCCTTCTTCATGTCAAAAGGAGTAGAAAGCTTCATCTCTCATCTTTTTAGGTTAGTTTGTAAAAAAAAATTATAAAATATAAATTCCCATTTCTGGGCTCCTAAGTGAGGAATCTACTCCCAGAGGAGTAAATTCAAGGTCACCACTACTTATAATTGTACTGTCTTGATACCAGAGCCACTAGCTGGGCGTGTTGAACCCTTGAAATATGGTAAGTACAACTGCGGAACTGCATTTTTTTTTTTTAATTTAAATTTAAACCAAAAAACTGATACTGAATTCAGTGGAAAACTTTTAAGTATGTTTGGAACAACTTGCCTATGTGAATTCACTTTTTCAACTGTAAGTTTTATGAAATCTAAATGCACATAAAATATTTCCAGTGAAAATATAAAATCTGAATTGAGATGTGCTATTGGTATAAATATTTGCCAGATTTTTAAAACAGCCTAAAAAAGAAATGCAATGTATCTCATTAATTTTCATAATGATTACACACTAAAATAATATTTTGGAGACACTGTGCTAAGTAAAATACATTATTAAACTTAATCTTTTCTTTTTACTTTTTTAATGTGGCTACTAGGAAATTTTATATTACATATGTGCTCACCTCACATTTTTTTTTTAAGATTTTATTTATTTATTTGACACAGAGAGAAATCACAAGCAGGTAGAGAGGCAGGCAGATAGAGGGGGAAGCAGGCTCCCTGCCGAGCAGAGAGCCTGATGCGGGGCTCGATCCCAGGACCCTGAGATCATGAACTGAGCCGAAGGCAGAGGCTTAACCCACTGAGCCACCCAGGAGATCCTCATCTCACATTTCTTTCTTTTTTTTTTTTTTAAAGATTTTTATTTATTTATTTGACAGAGAGAGATCACAAGTAGATAGAGAGGCAGGCACAGAGAGAGAGAGGGAAGCAGGCTCCCTGCTGAGCAGAGAGCCCGATGCGGGACTCGATCCCAGGACCCTGAGATCATGACCTGAGCCGAAGGCAGCGGCTTAACCCACTGAGCCACCCAGGCGCCCCTCATCTCACATTTCTAACAGACAGCATAGGCTTAGAAGAATCTCTAAAAGATGAGTGAGTTAAACCACACATCTCTCATACTTTACCCACTTCCCCACCTGACCCTACCCCAGAAGAACCCAGATCTGTGCAACTGGCCTCAGTTTGCCATCAGCATCAGAGTTCTCCTGAGGCATGTGTATATGTACAGGTAAGGTCCTTATGGAATATAAGTAGCAGGGCTACAACATGGGAAAGAATAAGATGTCTCAAGTAAAAAAAGTAGCTCTGAGGAAGGATCTCTTGCCATTATTTCCCTATAGATAGAATAAGGCAATGCCTACATCACCTTAGTGGCAGAATTTAACAGGTAAATACTTGGTATTCTCAAATGTTAATATAAGTGTTAATATAAATTCTCTAATGTACCAACCATATACAAATCCTAAATTAATAATAAAGTCTGTCCTATATACAGAGATGCCATGTTATCCCTCTAGGCATTTTGTGTCATGATCTTTATACAGCAACAAAACAACAGCATTCTGTACTGTCTTTATTTTATTTATTTATTTATTTTTGAAAGAGACAGAGAGAGAGTGCGCACGAGCAGGGGAGAGGGCAGAGGGAGAGGGACAAGGAGACTCCCTGCTGAGCAGGGAGCCTAAGGGACTCAGAGCTCAATCCCAGGATTCTGGGATGGTGACCTGGGCCGAAGGCAGATGCTGAACAGATTGAACCACCCAGGTGCCCCTCTTTGCTATCTTTAAAAACAGAAAAACTATAAAATAGATATAATTGGGGGCGCCTGGGTGGTTCGGTGGGTTAAGCCTCTGCCTTCGGCTCAGTTCATGATCCCAGAGTCCTGGGATCGAGCCCCACAACGGGCTCTCTGCTCAGCAGGGAGCCTGCTTTCTCTCTCTCTGCCTGCCTCTCTGCCTACTTGTGATCTCTGTCTGTCAAATAAATAAATAAAATCTTTAAAATATATATATATAATTGATAGATTTTGCCAAGGGACTATTTGATTTTGTTAAAAAGAAAATTGATAAGAACATGTATTTCTGTGCTAGATGTCTCTCAAGGGTATCAAATTTCACAGGTGAATGTCAAGTACATTTTCTGGATAATGTTAATCAAATTATGTCACTCATAATTTCCTTGCATGTTGACATTTTAATATTTTGATGACTTCATAGATCAAGGTTTCATTGCTTTAGATACTGAATAGTTTCCTTGTTAAATAAGATGAGACTGTAAGCTAACAAACCATTTTTTTTCCCATTTTATTTATTTTTTCAGCGTAACAGTATTCATTCTTTTTGCACAACACCCAGTGCTCCATGCAAAACGTGCCCTCCCCATTACCCACCACCTGTTCCCCCAACCTCCCACCCCTGACCCTTCAAAACCCTCAGGTTGTTTTTCAGAGTCCATAGTCTCTTATGGTTCGCCTCCCCTTCCAAATTTTTTTTTTAATAAACATATAATGTATTTTTATCCCCAGGGGTACAGGTCTGTGAATCGCCAGGTTTACACACTTCACAGCACTCACGATAGCACTTACCCTCCCCAATGTCCATAGCCCCCTCCCCCTCTCCCAATCCCACTTCCCCCCAGCAACCCCCAGTTTGTTTTGTGAGATTAAGAGTCATTTATGGTTTGTCTCCCTCCCAATCCCATCTTGTTTCATTTATTCTTCTCCTATCCCCCTACCCCCCCATGTTGCTTCTCCATGTCCTCATATCAGGGAGATCATATGATAGTTGTCTTTCTCCGATTGACTTATTTCACTAAGCATGATATGCTCTAGTTCCATCCACGTCGTCGCAAATGGCATGATTTCATTTCTTTTGATGGCTGCATAGTATTCCGTTGTGTATATATACCACATCTTCTTTATCCATTCATCTGTTGATGGACATTTAGGTTCTTTCCATAGTTTGGCTATTGTAGACATTGCTGCTATAAACATTCAGGTACACGTGCCCCTTCGGATCACTACGTTTGTATCTTTAGGGTAAATACCCAGTAGTGCAATTGCTGGGTCATAGGGTAGTTCTATTTTCAACATTTTGAGGAACCTCCATGCTGTTTTCCAGAGTGGTTGCACCAGCTTGCATTCCCACCAACAGTGGAGGAGGGTTCCCCTTTCTCCACATCCTCTCCAGCATCTGTCATTTCCTGACTTGTTAATTTTAGCCATTCTGACTGGTGTGAGGTGATATCTCATTGTGGTTCTGATTTGTATTTCCCTGATGCCGAGTGACATGGAGCACTTTTTCATGTGTCTGTTGGCCATCTGGATGTCTTCTTTGCAGAAATGTCTGTTCATGTCCTCTGCCCATTTCTTGATTGGATTGTGTGTTCTTTGGGTGTTGAGTTTGCTAAGTTCCTTATAGATTTTGGATACTAGCCCTTTATCTGATATGTCGTTTGCAAATATCTTCTCCCATTCTGTCAGTTGTCTTTTGGTTTTGTTAACTGTTTCCTTTGCTGTGCAAAAGCTTTTGATCTTGATGAAATCCCAATAGTTCATTTTTGCCCTTGCTTCCCTTGCCTTTGCCATTGTTCCTAGGAAGATGTTGCTGCGGCTGAGGTCGAAGAGGTTGCTGCCTGCATTCTCCTCAAGGATTTTGATGGATTCCTTTCTCACATTGAGGTCCTTCATCCATTTGGAGTCTATTTTTGTGCTAACAAACCATTTTTAAAGTGTGGTTTACTGAGAGTATTTTCACTATTGACCAGTGGCATAGATATCATACAACTTTGCATTAATATCCTCACTGGTGCAAATTATAGTAGGAAATCTTGTAAAAACAGGTGTTCTCAACTCAGCTCCCACAAATCTGAAAGTCATGACCTGGGCCTCCGGTGGGTAAGTCTCTAAGACAGACAGCTGAGAACCCTCATTTCCCAGATCTATCAATAAGTTCCCTGATGTGATTTCTCGCTTCTCTTGGGTAATCTGATTTCTATCCTTGGTTCTATCCACAGTATCCTCTAGCCCAGAGTTCAACAAAATTTCTGATCATGACCCACTGTAAGATACCTTCCAAAGGGGGCCTGGGTGACTCAGTCAGTTGAGTGTCTGCCTTGGGCTGGGGTCGGGAGTCCTGGGAGCGAGTCCCAAGATCGAGTCCCGTGTTGGGTTCTCTGCTCAGCGGGAAATCTGCTTCTCCCTCCCTGTCACCCCACTCTCATGCTCGCTCTCTCTCTCTCTCTTAAATAGTCTTAAAAAAAAGAAATACCTTTCACATATCGCCTCTACCCAGACACAAACACACACATACATCATAATTTATTTAAAAAAAAAAATTACCTTTACCAAGAAAGATGCTCTCTGGTGTTTTCTCAACTAGTATATGGTATATAGTTTCTTAAAAAAAAAAAAATTACAAGCCACTGAAATGACTGCAGAACCCACTAAATGTTGGAATCCGCTCTTTGAAAACCCCAGCTCTAGATTTTTCTGACTATCCCAATAGCCAAGAGAACTTTTGAACATAGGAGTAAGATAGCTGTCCAAAGAATACTGTTTAAAAATACCTTGTTCGGGGCACCAGGGTGGCTCAGTGTGTTAGGCCTCTGCCTTCGGCTCAGGTCATGATCTCAGGGTCCTGGGATCGAGCCCCGCATCGGCCTCTCTGCTCAGTGGGGAGCCTGCTTCCCCCTCTCTCTCTGCCTGCCTCTCTGTCTACTTGTGATTTCTCTCTCTGCCAAATAAATAAATAAATAAATAATAAATAAAAATACCTTGTTCACTATTTGATACTATTATTAATTTTGTCAACCAATTAAATATGAAAATTTACATTAATCTCATGACAGGATGTGTATTTTTCAGATATATTTGAAAATTTAAGTGAGTTCTTGCTTAAACTGCAAAAAAAATGAAATTAATCATAAGGCTTGGAAAGGAAAGACCACAAACCTATAATTTTTATTAAAAGTGTTCACTAAGGATTTTTAGTGTTCCTCTATAGTATTTAGCTTACCATTAGTTTAAAGACACTGCTTTAAAAATCTATCATTCTCATTTGGATCGTATTAAACAAGATGATTAGATTTAACGATCTATATGAACTTCATTTTTAAACATTTTATTTATTTATTTGAGAAAGAAAGAAAGTACACAAGCAGGGGAGGGGCAGAAGGAAAAGCAGACTCCCTGCTGAGCAGAGAGCGGGAAAGGCGAAAGGCGACTTGATCCCAGGACCCTGAGATCATGACCTAGGCTGAAGACAGACGCTCAACCTACTGAACCACACTACTGCCTGAGATCTGTATGAACTTTAAAAAAGCCCAATAACATATAAGTGAAATAAGTCAGTCAGAGAAAGACAAATACCATATGACTTCACTCCTATGAGGAAATTAAGAAATAAAGCAAACGAACAAAGAGAAAGGAGTAAGAGAGAGAGAAAGAAAACAGAGCGAAACCAAGAACAAACAATTATAGAGAAGAGACTGATAGTTTCGAGAGGGGAGTCTGGCTGGGGGCGGTGGGGGGGATGGATGAAATAGGTGATGGGGATTAAGAGTACACTTCCCTGATGAGCACTGAGTAATGTGTAGAATTATTGAATCACTGTACTTTACACCTGAATCTAATATAGCACTGTATGTTAACTATACTGGAATTAAAGTGAAAAAAAAAACAGTAAAAATTTTAAAAAATTCAATAGCATAATAAACTCATTTGAAACCAATATTCAAAATCCTAGACAATATTTGCGGAAGGTTTAATAATCTTGAGGCCAAAGCACGCTATGATTATCATTATAGAAGATTTTGCATCGAATTTAGACTTTGTAGCCACTTGTTTGGAAAGAAGTCCAATTACTTTTTACAGCATTAATAACTACCTACTGTAGTTGCAAAGGCCTTCAGTAAAGTAGTGCAATTATGAGAAAAGTAATAAAATCAATTGAAAATACCAATTGCAGCCTGTTCCGCTACAGCTTGTTTTCCTTAAATGTGCATTACCTCCTATTGGGTGGGCCGTGGAGAATGGTGACAGTGTAACAAGGAAGTGGTGTTGGTCCTCACATATTTTACAGTTAATTTCCCACAATGAAAAACAGACTATACCAATATACGAAGGCTTAAGGTAAAAACTGCACACTCTTCAGCAGCGCCTTCCTTTGGTGTAAATAGTGGCTGATTTTCTGGCTTCGAGCATCAGAACCCTTTTCACTGGCAACCAGATGAAGCTGGAGGCTTAAATATGTTACCAGGACACTCTCCATGCTATTTTTTTTAATCTTTTTTTTTTTAAAGATTTTATTTATTTATTTGACAGAGAGAGAGATCACAAGTAGGCAGAGAGGCAGGCAGAGAGAGAGGAGGAAGCAGGCTCCCTGCAGAGCAGAGAGCCTGATGCGGGGCTCCATCCCAGGACCCTGAGATCATGACCTGAGCCGAAGGCAGCGGCTTAATCCACTGAGCCACCCAGGCGCCCCTCCATGCTATTTTTAAACCATGATGAGAAAGCTGCATTGTGAATCAGTTTTTTTTTAATGATGAAGTTGCTCTCTATTAAAAGCAAAAGCCCTGAAGTTCACACCTCTCAAAAGAGGAGTCAAGAGCACCAGAGTATAATGTTGCAAATGTTTGATGAAGGGTAATGCTGGGAGCAATGCTTAAAAAAAAAAAAAAAAAAGGTCCTTGGGCTTCAGTTGGCTACTAAGATTATAAGTATTATAATTGTGTTCGTTATTGCTTTGGTTACAAAGCCCCATAAGTTTAAAGTAGTCTGTCTCGCCCTTCAGTCCTATTGTTTTCACTGTGAAATTTTGTAGAACGTCAAAAAATGCACATGGCCACTAAAAAACAAAAATAGAAACAAAAATTACAGGTATTGGCAAAGATGTGGAGAAAAGGGAATGTTGTGCACTGTTGGTAAGGATGTAAAACGGTGCAGCCCCAATGGAAAGTATCAAGGAGGTTCCTCAACATATTCGAAACGGCACTAGCATACGATCGAACAATTCCTGTTCTGGGTGGAATGGGTGAAGCAAACAACAAAAGCACTAATCTGAAAAAACAGATGCACCCCTCTGTTCAGTGCAGTGTTATTTACAATAGCCACGATATGGAAGCAACCGAAGTGTCTGCTGATAGAGGAATGGAGAGAGAAGATGTGGGACACACACACACAGTGGACTGTTACTCAGCTATTAAAAAGAATGAAATCTTGCCATTTGTGACAACAGGGATGGACCTAGAGGGTACTATGCTAAGCAAAATAAATCAGGTAAGGAAGACAAATATCCTATCATTTCACTTATATGTAGAATCTAAAACACAAACAAAACAGAAACAGGCTCATAAATACAGAGAACAAATTGGTGGCTGCCACAGGGGAGGGAGGTAGAGGGATGGGTGAAATAGGTGAAGGAGATCAAGAGGTACAAATTTCCAGTTATAAAATAAATAAGTCATGAGGATGTAACTTAAAGCATAGGCAATATAGCCAATAATACTGTGAAACTATATACGGTGACAGATGGTAACTAGACTTGAACATTTCCTAATGGATATAAATGTCAAATCACTATGTTGTTAACCTGAAACTAATATAGTATTGTATGTCAACTGTATTTCAATAAAAATATTTTATAGAATTGACATCTTGTAAGTGTGTACATTTCTAGGCAGAATTACATGGATTTACATTGTTAAAATTACATACTGATTTTTTTTAAATCTTAGTTACTTGTTTATTTTTAATCATTCAGTCCTTACAGATCTACCATATAACTTCTCCAGATCACCTTTTTTTTTTCAGATCACCTTTTTTTAATCCATTTTCTATCCCCCATTATTTAGCAAAGTATATGATCTCCAAAATTTTTTTTAATTTTATTTTTTTATTTAAGACAGAGCAAGAAAGAGAGAGAGAGCACTAGCAGGGTGGGGAGAGGCAGAGGGAGACACAGGCTGCCCACTGAGCAAGGATCCAAATGTGGGACTCAATTCTAGGACCCTGGGATCATGACCTGGGCCCAAGGCAGACGCTTAACTGACTGAGCCATCCACACACCTCCGATCTCCAAAACTTAAAGAATTTCAGATTGAATATATACTTCATCACGTGGTGAGATTTGCATCTGGTGGTTATGTTTTCTGTGCTATTTCATCATTAGCCATTCTACTTTATAATACAGGAAACTATTTTGGCACTAATTAGTAGCACACAAGTCACCTGTGAGAATATTAGTTCTTCACTGTCGCTATAAAGTGTATTAACAGCACTGCTAAAATAATATTCGTTGATTTGTGGAAATCCCATTAAAATCCTTATGATTAACTGTTGACAATCCCATTGCCAACCTTATCTAGTGCTCCTTATGTAGTGCAAGCCATGAGTTTGACAAAGGAAACATTTTTTCTAAAATGAAGATTTCAAATGTTGACAACTCTTTTATAGCCACAGTCCATAATGTTACAATAACATTTCCTTTCTGGCTTTTTAATTTCTTATATTACATGAGCAAACAGGAAAACATCTTTTTCATGATCCTTGTATCCTGCAGTAATAATTCTCTTGATATTTGACATCGTCATCCTCTCCTTGAGGCTTCTCAAAACAAAACTAAATTTAATGGAATAGAAGAAATTAATTCATTTGAAGTTCTTCCCATCATTGCACTAATAACTTCAAGTATAGAAGATAAGGTGATTTTTTTTCTTCTTTACTAGTTGGCTTATCATGTTTTGAAATCATTTATGCAATTCTTTGCAAATACGACTTTTTCCTTATCGTATTTTTTAACAGAAGTATAGTGTTTAAACCTCCCCTTTATGTGAAGAAGTATGAAATATCTGACAACTTTATCAGCATGTTTCTGAGTAAAATATTCAATTAATCTTGATGCTTTCATTACTTCAATAAAAAAAAAATCTCATTGGCTGATTAGGCTAACAGCTAACCGGCCATTTGTGAGTAAACTTATGAAGCCCAATTTCAAAACATTTAATAGAACATAATCAACATTTTCCCCTCATTTTTTGACATTTTAAATCTGCCCTCTTGTAAAACTATCTACTAGATAGGACTTTGGGTTTCCTGAGGGTATCTCAGACTCTTCATATCCAAAAGAAAACCCATACTCTTCTCCCAAAATGAGTTCAGTCTTTCATCCAACAAATATTTATTGAGCTCCAATTATGTGGCAGGCACTGGGTTAAATCTGGAAGATACAGGGTGAACAAGATCAGGTAGATCTTTCTCTCAAAAAAGTTGGAAATCAAGAAGGGAAGACACCCAAATCAAATAAACACAATAGGTAAATACAAATTCACATAAGTTATGTGACGAAAGGGGTACAGTTCTTTGTTATAAAGGAATTTGTTCTGCCTTCAGGAATCATGAGTTCCTAATGAATTCAAGCATGAAATAAAATTTGGTGGATAGACTGGAATTAATGGAGCAAACAGAGGACATACCATGTGCAGAGATTTGGTGCCTGGTCGAACAAAGGCCGACGTGTCTGCAGACCTCGTCATTGAGAGCCCCAAATCCCTTGGTCGTTGTCTAGAGAATCATGGAAATCCACTTAACTACTCTAAGCAGAATCTGACCGAAGCAAAATCCTATTTGGAAAACATCACTCTGGAGAGCATCTGGAGGGGTGGTCAGAGTGGAGAAGGAGAAACCAAAGAGCAGGATATGCAGAAACGTGGGTCCGAGAGAAGAGGGTGGGTCGCAGTGGCAGAGACAGAGGAACGTTGGGGTATGAGGGACAGGCTACAAGAGCAGAAGGGACACATGAGGGAGAAGTTTCTACTAGACCCACTCTGCAAATTCCTTCAAACTGTCTCTTAATTAACTCTAAACTAAGATGTATAAAGACCTCTCTCCTGGATAGCACTCTTTCAATTAGGGTGTTTTCAAGGGCTGGGAAAGAAACCCCTGCTCAAACACATATTTATCATCAATAAGAGTATTTCCCATCTCACACATGAGAAATTTCTCATCTCACACATGTGGGGGGGCGGGGATCCCCAGGTTTGGGCGGGCCTGAGGTCAGCCTGCTCTGACATCTGTAATACTGCAGTCATTCCAAAGCCTGATTCCCTCGGGCTCAGAGGAGGCTCGCAGCACAGGTCAAGTGTTAGGCTTGTTTAACGGCACCGGCAGGAGTGTGCAGAGAGCTTCTGCAGTCCTGGCATCTTAGTCCTTCCCCTCAACAGACCCAGGAACCAGGTCAGCCATCCTTACCTATACCCATGGCCATTGCCAGGGGAATGCCTGGTTTTGCATGGTCTAACCCAGGTTCCTGAACCACTACAAAAAGTAGAATCCACTTAGGCCTGTGCTTCTCAAAGTGTGGGCCCTTCACCAGCAGCATCAGTATCTTCTGTGAACTTGTTAGAAATGCAGATTCTTTTACATCAGAAACTCTGTAGGTGGGACCAGCAATCTGTGCCTTAATAAACCCTCCAGGTGATTCGGATCGGCGCGTGCTAAAGCAGCAGCTACCACTGGCTCAGACTAACCGGAACAAGTCATGAGGTTTCCCTGAATCACCTGGTATCTGCAGGTGAAGTGAACTTCTGAGTTAGAGGAAAACGTGTATATCCTAGAGTCTGCCCAGTTTGAGACGACCTCTCGCCTCTAAGTTAGGCGGTACTTAAAAAATTTTTTGACTTGATAAAACAAACTTTTCAGGACACTGAGAAACCAGCCAAGTAGTTTTCAAGTGCCCATGATTCTTTATCAAATCCAATGTACAACAATTTCTAGATATTACATTTTTTTTCCTATCTGGAGGGAATGATGAATTATTCAAATGAGGTGTCATGATAACTGTTGCTCACATAGTGATGGGGGCAGTTGGCTATATCTCACCCTACCCCATAGCCAGCCTCTACATGGACCAGAACTTGTTCCAGTAAACAGAAGAGTCTCGGCCTGTGAAACACTTTCCGTAAAGCAGAAACGGCATGCTCAAGGAGAAATCCAGTTACAACTTTTGGTTTACTTAGGATACAAAAGGAAAAGATTTTCCTGACCTATTTATGGAAAACTGAAATATCAACTACTGCATACAAGCAACAATACTGAATAAAGGCCCTTAGGCAAGAGATCGTAAATGCATTTATTCTCAAATTCCACAGCTAGTCATCTAGGAAAGGACACAGTGATCTTGACGTGCTTTGCTTAAAGAAAATAGTCAAAATGTATTAATAAAACATGAAATGTAAAAACATTTATTATTGAGGGACCTAGAATCTCAGACCCGTCTGGAGATTTTTCTTTGAGTGTCTCATTGGAATATGAAATAGAGAAGGCTACTTGAATCAGAGAGATGCTTAAAGTGAATTTGTCAGGAGAAGGAAAATGGTCTATAGTTATTTGTTCTTGGTTACTGACCTTTGTGTCAATTCCAGAGAGTAGAAACTCAGTTTCCAAGAGACCATCATTTGTCTGGGGCTATGACCTCATTTTCTTATTTTTTTTTTTTTATGAATTCCTCAGAAGGATGTGATCTTCCCTGGTTCTCAAAGAGAGAACCTGAAGAGTAGGCTTTCAAGTTTCTAGGGGAAAGTGTACGCTTTTCTTTTTCTTTTTCTTTTTTTTTAAAGATTTTATTTATTTATTTGAGAGAGAGACAGTGAGAAAGAGCATGAGAGAGAAGAAGGTCAGAGGGAGAAGCAGACTCCCTGTGGAGCAGGGAGCCCGATGTAGGACTTGATCCCAGGACTCTGGGATCATGACCTGAGCTGAAGGCTGTCACCTAACCAACTGAGCCACCCAGGCGCCCTATGATCTCATTTTTAAGTAGGGGTTCTTAGCGGCAAATCATCACAACCAACTCTGCTAGTTAAATATAAAAGGGATGTACTGGAGATTATTCGGTAATGTGTATAATTCCCAGGGGAGTCAGAGAAGGTTTGGGGGCTATGCAACCAGGAACAATGTCCAGAATCATGCTTCACAACTGGTTGCTTCTCTCTCTAGTGGGCACAAACCCCATCCATGCCTTGTACCACTGAGTGATTCTCAAACCTCTTTCACCACTTCCATGGAAAATGGCATCAGCCCCCACTATCTCCAGCACAGGGATTCAGGGAGGTGCCAACTTTTTCCGGTACTAGCTTCCAATTAAAAGTCTGTTGCTAGTGGCTCTAAGGAGCCAAGTCTAAGTCACAAAGGAAGGTAAGGGGAATGAGTCACTGGTAGGTATCTAAAGTGAGAAGGAATTCATAAGGTGGGAATATCCTAACACAGAAAATTATTCAAAGGTACCAGGAAATTAAAAAAAAAAAAGGAAATAGCCACTAGATCCAGACTTAGGATGCTTTCTATGTTTACACTCTGCTTTCCTTTTACTTTTTGCCATCAGTTAAGGGTAGAGCAGGCAAATAAGTACAGCAGTGACACACTATCCAAGTGCACATTGTAGACTTCTTACCATCTTAGTGGATGGAAATGACAGAGACCAAGCCCCACGATGGTCCTGTGCGCAATGCTGCCAGGCTTCCCCACTGGACCCAGGACAACATAAGAAAATCTCTGTAACAGCAAAATTCCTAACAGAGATCTCAATTATTCATAAAATAATGGGTTATTAGTCCTAGAGAAATATGTTAAAACATCATCTTGTCCAAATCCTTCCATTTAAATAAGCTGACTACATTTTATCACATTTATTTATTTTTAAAAAGGCACATCTGACAGAAAACATTGTGGCACTTAAAATTTGGAAATTTAATGAAAAATTACATGAAGCCGAGTTTCCTGAGCGAACAATATTTTTTTATAAAGATTTTATTTATTTATTTGACAGACAGAGATCACAAGTAGGCAGAGAGAGTGAGAGAGAGAGAGAGAGGAGGAAGCAGGCGCTCTGCCGAGCAAAGAGCCCGATGCAGGACTCGATCCCAGGACCCTGAAATCATGACCTGAGCCGAAGGCAAAGACTTAACCCACTGAGCCACCCAGGTGCCCAATATTATTATTTCTTTAATAAAAAAAAAATTGCCAAACCCTGGTATAAAGGCTGATCATGGTCTAAGACAGGAGTGAAGCTTTGTGCCACAAGGCCATCAAGGGCACAGGGCGTTGACTTCATCTGCACAGTCAAGTTTGGCTCATCATCACGTCCACATCCTAGCCGGTGGGAAGAGGAAAGCCAAAGTGAAGGCCAAGCACTTCTATTTTTTAAAAATCTCAAGTACAACACTTCCCTTTAGATCACAAGACAGACCCATAGCATATTGTCATAGAGAACCGCAAGAGCAGGTGGGAAATGTAATCCCTGGCTGGGCAGCTGCCTGCTCAGCCAAAATCCTCAGGTTTTTATTACTAAGAGTAAGAGGGGAGTGACTGGGACTAAGAGAAATTAGAAATCTGTGCCACATATACTGCCCAGAGTCCTCCTGATCTCCTTGGTTGGTGCTGAGCTATTTCAAAAGGTTAAGATCTTCCCATCTTGCCCACACCACATATCAGAATAATTCCCATGGAGCAATTTTCCATGGTGGGGATTCCTGACAACAATCAACACAGCTTTCTCCTCTCTCTCTCTTACACACACACACACACACACACACACACACACACACACACACGCACGCACACAAAGGCGACGGAAGAAGTAGGAAACAAAGGCCTAGGAAAAAGGAGACAGGAACAGGATGGGATAAGGCACTCGTCAGATAAGAAGGTAGGTGTATCAGGATCTTCCAGTTAACCGCCAAGTAGCTAAAAATTACACAGTCCTCAGCTACTTCCTGTCTTCCCTGAGGCTGGGGAAGGCAACCCTAGTTGCCTGGCAGCAGACTACTAAATACAAAAACTGTCTCCTTGTCTAATCTGAGGTAATAAACAGCAGTCAGTTTCCAGATTTGCACAGGTGAATCCAGGTCTTGCAGACCTGGGGCTTCCCATCATCCTGTTTTTATTTCTTGGGTATTTTTTAGTGATGGTGTTACATGTTTACAACAGGTGAAGACGTACAAAACAGTCTCTCGGATACTCTGCTTCTGTTCTCAAGTAAAACACCAGGCGGCTCTGAAAGCCTGAAAAGCCTGTCTGTCTAACGGGGTTTTTCAGACACAGGAAAACTGGGATTCCCCCCAAGAAAGACCAACCTCGGTGAATGTGTGCGGCCCCGGGAGGCACTAAATCTTCCAGGCCTTGCACACCTGGGGCAGCTCAGACAATAGCTCCCGAGGAGATTCCGTTAAAACATAAAGCCTCTCGGCAACCAAAAAGTATTGTTTTCAAAGTAAAAACAATGACATAGCTTAAGGAGAAAAGGATATGGTCATTTTTGAGAATTCGTGTCCAGAAAAAAAAAATAAATAAATGGATAAAATAAAACACCAATCACGAAGAAAAAGAGTCTCTCTTTAGAATTCAGTAGCAAAGCCAGAAACCACAGGAACTGGTTTAAGCAGAAAAGGATTTCAGAGCCAGAAGCGGCTGCTTACAAAATCTCGAGTAGTGCTAGATCCCAGCCCCCACCCCAGAACCAGCCCACCCAGTTTGGCCTCTGCCACAGTCTGGAACTTAAGGAACCAAATGGGGGATCTCCTGCCCCGACTGCAGACGCCAGAAACCACCTCAGCCGGAGGCAGCAAGGATAGTGCCCCGTGCCCTGCCCCTCCACACTCACAGTTCACGCCTGAGGTTGGGGCCCCCTCACAGCTGCCACTGGAAAATAAGGGTTTCTAGGACTCGGCTGCAGAAGCACCAATTCCTCCTCATTCCACTCGTGCCTGGGTTCACATGCTTGGTGGGGGCCACGCGAAATGTGGAACCCAAGCTGAAAGAAAGTCTGAGAAATGTGGATATTGCTTTTCCCAAATCCAACATACACAAAAAATATTAAAAGGAGTTTGGAGTCCTATTATCGGCCACAGATGATATAGTACACATTTGTCACTGGTTTTGTCTGTCTGGCAAAAATCCCCCACAATACTGTATTTCACAAATTCTAGGATGCACACTGCTCTTCACAATTAAATATCACTGAAATCAGATGCTCACAGACTTCTTAGATGCCCCCCATTTCAGAGACGCCTAAAGGGGAAAGTAGCTGCTCAGTAAAGGCTGGCCATTACAATCACTCACCTCATTCAAAAAATGGGAGATTAATGGCAGCTGTGACATTTTACAATTGGTTCAGCATCTCATTATGGTTAGAAAATAGAAGGGATAACTCTCATTTTTGTACCATGATGCTCATAGAGAGCAGTCGGTACATTTTATATCTGTGATTTGCAAATACCAACTCCCAGTCATCAGTATCCGCACAGTAACTGGCAAATCAAATCCCCAACTTAGCAATAATACAACCTATTCTGAGGCTAAACAGAGAATTTGAACTCATTTTGAAGTAAGGCACAGCACTGCTTAGGAAAAATTACAAAAACAAAATTACAAACAACAATTTTACAAACAAAATTACAAACAGCACAGAACAATGGGTTACATGTTGATGACTTTAAGTTCTTATAAAAGATTCCATATCAGCTGGGAAATAAACAAATGTGGACATAATTAATATGCAAAACATTGTGATTACTCTTTAGCTAAAATTCAAAGATTTGGATGTGAAAGAAGAAATGTTATCTTCCAAAAGTAGAAGACATCATTCTCAGAGGACACGGCATATATTTAATACATAGTGAGGAGTAATCCTTTTTTTTTTTTTAAGGTTTTATTTATTTACTTGTCAGAGAGAGAGAGCGCAGGCAGGCAGAGGCGGAGGGCGAAGCAGGCTCACCACTGAGCAAGGAGCCAGATGTGGGAGTCGATCCCAGAACGCTGGGATCATGACCTGAGCCGAAGGCAGCCGCTCAACCAACTGAGCCACCCAGGCGTCCCGAGGAGTAGTCCATTTTTAAATTTTAGAAGCACTATTTTAACTGTTTTAAGAGTTATGATTGGGGTACCTGAGAGGCTCAGCTAGTTAAGCGTCAGACTCGTGATCTCAGCTCAGGTGTTGACCTCCGGGTTGTGAGTTCAAGCCCTACATTGGGCTCCACTGGGTGTGGCGCCTACTTAAGAAAAAAAAAAAAGAAAGAAAGAAAGGATGGGATCTTTAGAGATGAAGAGTATTTTTTTTTACTGGTTGGCAAACTAGCCTCCATATAAGGAGAGCAAGGAGAGACAGAAGAGGAAGGCCACTCCAGGTTGGTTGGTGGCAGGTTTGTTTAATAAGCAAGGGGATTTATTACAAGGCTTCTGTCCCGGGGCCACGAGGCAAGTATATCTCCAAACCTGCCTGCCAGAACCTTTAAAGTTTACACAGAGGCCTTACCTGGGTTCGGTCTCCAATACCATGTAGATAGTCTCAACAACACATTACTCCCTCAGGAGTACGTCCTCGAAACAGAGAAATAGCTCTGGCTGTGAGAGTGTGGGCAGAACATACATTCCTAGGGCTGGGGAGCTGGTGAGCAGGCTCGGATTGCCCGGATTGCCCGGATTTAGCTCCGGGTCAACTGGAGGTCACGTCCTCTCAGTGACTTCCCCCAGCATCTTTCAAAATGTAAGTCTTTAAAGAGGACTGCCTCTTTTACATATCCATTTGAATTATTTACATCAGATCAGCTCTCGCTGAGCCTTCAGCCTTTTAAAAATTAGAGACACTGGGCTTTGTGTTCTGTGCAAGCAGAGCTCAGGACAGTATTAACAGACCTCTGACTGGACTCGCAGTCTGAGTCAGATGCTTCCAATGAGGGTGAAGACTCCCAGATCTTCCCAGAGCATTGACCAATCTGTAATATAAGTGCTGGATTTATTCTCTCTCTCCACTCAGAGGGCAAGTGTAAACTCAGACTGGTTACTTTTTTTGTACCTAGTACCTGGCCTTGGCCATGCTCAAGAAACATTTATTGAATAAATTAATTATCTAATGAGTGGTTGAGCAATAGTCCTGTGAAAAGAAACACTCCAGGAGTACTGAAATTCAAAATTGCCATAAAAATGTCTCTTGGGTCTTGTCATAGTATTTTCCTCCAGGAAAGGAGGCAAAATTAAAAACAGCTAAGTTCCTCTTTTCAGGAAAATCCCTTCTTTAAAATTAAAGAAATACTTATTTCATTGTGAAATAAAGCACACATAAAGTAAGAGGAATTATGAACTTAGGACCCAGGTGGAGAACTAGAACTTCTATTCCAAGTGATAAGGGAAAAGAAGGCTAGCTATGGACACAATAACAGCTGACATCCTGCAACCTTCCCCCACCCCCACTCCAGGGTGGGACATATTGAGACATTCTTTAGGAATCTCCCAACTATGGCATCCAGTATCTTGTAAGTCTTCTTTAGCATATGAAAGTTCTTTTGAAACCTCCCTTTTTCCTTACCTCCCCCAACTCCATCCTACATAACCTGCCACCCCTCACAACTCTGGGGCAACTGCTCTTTCTGCCCATGGGTCCTGTCCCCGTGCTTTAATAAACCACTATTTTGCACCAAAGATGTCTCAAGAATTCTTTCTTGGTCATCGGCTCTGGACCCACCCCACTGAACCTCACCTATATTCTAAAACTTCATCACTAGGACCCAGAAGCATGGCCACACCCCCTCTACACTCTCAACTCACCTCCTGCCAACATCTGCCAATCACCACCTCTCTATTCTTCTGTAACCAAGGTCACTATTGTCCTAACATTTGTAGGGATAGTTTTTGTTTTACCACCTATGTGCAAATGCCTAAATTATAAGGTTTAGTTTAATCCCCTAAGTGAGTTTCTTTGGTTCATCAAGATTAGGTTATGATTCAAACTTCTCAAGAATATTTCATGTCTAGTGAGCAAAAAAAGGAATGCATATGAAGTGCTGGATAACAAAAAAAAAAAATCTTTCCTTATGTCACACACAGATAAAGCTTAACAAACATTAGCCATTTTCATACAATTAGAAAAAGAACAAGAGAATGAAAACAATTGAGAGCAACATATTTATTGAAGCAGTTGCTAAGCTTTCATGTACAAGCAAATGTACTCAGGGGGAAAAATCACAAGACAATATATTCAAATGTTATACCATCTACATAAAAATTAAACTTGTGGAATTTACAAATTAATATTCTGAGCAGACAGATAAATCATATATCCTTTTGCAAAATCCAATCTACAGCAGTTAAAAATTCATACAGTTACAATGTAAGACATTCTCTTTTTACAATCTACTTATTTACATAGCTTTTCCCACGGCAAATGATATAGTTCTTATCATAACTACCAAGGTTTGCAAACATAGTATATTTAAAATATATTTAGCAGCATATAAAAAAATTAGATAAAAGGGAAGGAAATACTACTATTAAATAAAAATGAAATTAAAAGGTGATAATAGAAACAACTCCATAGGAAAATAGATCAAAATATATTTCTGTTAGGACATCAAAAATGTTTCCCATAACAGAATGTATGCACAGCACTAATAAAACAATTTAACAGCATTTTAGTCCTGAGCACAGAAGATAGCACAGCTGTAAAACTTTGGTCAATACAAGTAAACATCAACATTTAACACAAACTGTTTAACACTCTTTGTTAATAGATGAAGGTCAATTCCACCTTAGGAAAAATCATCAATAATATTCTCCTATCTTATTTTTTCCCATTCTATTAAAAGAACTTTGGAATTTAGAAAGCTTCTATAGACTGATATAAATACCAGACAAACGGACCACAATTTGACTAACATTCCCAATATGTTTAAATATATAAATCAGCTGAACAGACTATACAATGAGTTACCAATGGCTTGCATGGTATTCCAGGTGTTTTCTGACTCTCACAAAAGCAGGTATCCTATAATTCAAATAATTTTAAGGTGTTTTTTATAGCTAGGCACAAAAATCCAGCCACAGTAAAAGTGTGAATCAAGCAGTATACCAATTAAAGGATATATATGTATTGGCAGATATTAAAATTAAGCACACGGGCTAGTATACAATTTTATTAGAATACCATTTATATTCAGCAGTTGGATTCAGATATATTTTCCAGTTAATCCCATTCATAAGATTTTGCTTAATAAATACAGGGCACCATTTCATAATGAACATACAGACTATTATCACAGTATTCAGTTTATGACTATCTTCATTCATGTTTAATTACTGGCAATATCTTCCCCCAGATCTCCTATGTCAGAGATCTGGCCATCTTGCAAATTGCGAGCCTTCCAAATTCTCACAGTCCGATCACTACAAAACAAATTAAAAATGAACATGTGAAAAGAGGCAGAAAGACAAAGAAATAGCTCTTAGCATTATTTATTGTGAAAACATTTTCTGAAGAGGACTTCAACAAATGTAAGTAAAAATATACATTGCCCCATACATATATCAAACAGATACCCTTAATAATGATATTAAAAATAGTTCATATTGTCAAGGGCTTACTATATGGCAGGCACTGTTACTATGTACCCTTTAAATATAAATACATTCAATTCTCTTTAACTACCACAGAGATCGATAATGCTATTATCCCTTTGTATGGATGAGCAAAGTGAGATCCAGAGAGGTTAATGACTTGCTCAATACCACAAAATACGTGATAGAACCAAGATTTCAACCTAGGCAGGTTCTTTGGCCCCACCTCCTAATCACTACACTGGATCTACACTCATTGTTTCAAAAAACAGCACATGAGACATTGTCGATCAGAGATCTTCAGGCACAAAAGCCCACAGTAAGGTTACAGCAAGGCTTCTGGGAAGGGAAGAGATCGGGGCAGGGATTCCAGGGAGTTGGTGAGTCTGGCAACAGTCAGGAGGAGTTACGCTCAGGTGAAATCAGCCTAAGCCACCAGGAAAGGCAGGGGGCTGCTGAGAAGTGGACTGAGACTCCACTATTATGGAACACATAAGATTTAAAGTGTTTCTGAGAAAATTTGTTTTTGTTCACCCAGCATGTGGGTACTGGGGAGTGGTTATTAAACCATCATATTTCTTACTGTGTCTTTCATAGCTTTAAGGGAGTGTTACTTTTCTCCAATTATCTGATAATCTCAAAGCCAAGAGTTTGCATAGAATTTCATAGCTAAAAGGCACTTCAGAGATTATGCAGTCCATTTCAAGGATAAAGAGAGCTTAGTTACGTGTCCAGTGTAACATACTAAAGGGCAGAGGTGAGCCTAGAATCTAGGCTTTTTAGTCTCTCACCAATAATCTCTGTTGTCCCTAAGAGCTCCTATCACAAGCAAACAAGAAAGCTTTTTTTTCTTTTTTTGTATCTATATGAGATGACAAATGTTAACTAAACTTATTGTGGTAATCATTTCACAATACATGTAAGTCAAATCATTATGCTGTGTATCTGTAACGTCCACAATACTATATGTCAATTATATCTCAATAAAACTGGGTAAAAGTAGTAATCTTCTCCCCAACCCACACAGCATATGTACACTGATAACAGCAAGGGGATATGTTCATTCATCTACCTGCTAGTCCACCCACTCATTTATTCAACCGTCCAATCAACAAATGTTTACCGAGAACTTGCTGTGTTCCAGGCACTATTCAGGTTCTCAGGACAATTTAAAAACAAACAAACAAACAAACAAATAAATAACAAAACCTTCTTCCATTGTAGATTATACAATCTAACAAGAGAAGACAGTGCCTGGAAAGCACTTAGAACAACGCCTGGCAAATACTAAGCACCATGGAAGTGTGTGCTAAATGACAAATAAGTGGAACTAGTTTGAAAATAGCCTTCTTGGGGTGCCTGGGTTGCTCAGTGGGTTAAGCCTCTGCCTTCAGCTCAAGTCAGGATCTCGGGGTCCTAGGATCAAGCCCCACATCAGGCCGCCCCCATCTCTGCCTGCCTCTCTGCCTCCTTGTGATCTCAATCAAATAAATAAATCTTTAAAAAAAAAAAAGAAAAGAAAATAGCCTTCTGATCTTATTGGCTATTTTCCTGATTTTTAAGTTACATAGTAAATAGATTTGCATCTGGTCCACCATGGGTAAAATGAGAAAAAGTTCAGTTCTTTAAAAATAAGACTACACTGTGGAAGAGAGGTATTACAGTAACACCATAATTCACCCACCAGATCTCAATGACATTCAACACTTTGAGTCTTATTGAGTGTCCCACAACTTTAAGGGGTATTAAGTTATTTCCAGTAAGTTACCAAGGACACAGCAAGTTTCCAAGAGAATAAACAAAAGTGGTGAGTCTTAAGAAAGTAATATATCTTGGAAATAACATCAATGAAGCACCAAAGATAAGCACTTTAGAAAAACACAAAAATAAATCAGCTTTGAAGTACACAATAGTAAAAATTTAAGTGAAAAGAGAAAGTATGAGATACAAGAAAGTAAATCTCAGCGAAAAGAGGGGTTCAATGAAAATAGCACGAATAATAAGAGATATAACAGAAATATAACAGAGGTTTCAAAATAAATCAGGGTAATCATGCATTTAGGATAGATGAATCAAGAATGTGCTCTGATTAAATTAAATGTAAAAATGACAAAAGGAGATTTTCAAGATAGATTCTCATGAGACGTATTCTATTTGAATGAGACTAACACCTCACATTAGGGTGTATATGCTTTCCTTGCCAAAGTACTTACATACACATTGTGTCATTTTATGGTCACAACATGTCTCCACTTCCTTCAAGCATCTTAAACATCACTTCTTCAGTGAGGCCCTCACCAACCACCCTACTGTGTGACCTCTTCCACATGATAGTCTCTTCCCTGGTCCCTGCTTTATTTTTCTCTACAGCACCTATCACCATGTAATCTATTTTACTTATTTTTTTTTCTTCTCCTTAGAATGAAAGGGGGAGGGGGTTGATCAAAATAAGACTTTGAGTTCACAGCTCTTCCCAAGAGTCTGGAACAGTGCCTGACATATTGGAGATACATCATGAATGAAAAAATAAGCAAATGAATCCATCAATCCAGCCTCCCTAAAAGGGAAGAAGCAGATATTATTATTAGCACTTATACAGCTGACCCTTGAACAACATGGGTTTGAACTACGAGGGTCCACTTTCCCATGGATTTTTTCAATAAACAGCACAGCACTGTAAATGTATTTTCTCTTCCTTATGATTTTCTTAATAACATTTTCTTTCCTCTAGATTCCATTATAAGAAAATAGTATATAAAACATATAACATACAAAATATGTGCTAATTGACTAAGTATATTATCAGTAAGGCTTCCAGTCAACAGTAAGCTATTAGCAGTTTAATTTGGGGGGAGTCAAATTTATATCTGGTTTTTGACTATTCAAGCGTCAGTGTCCCTAAGCCTGCATGGTCCAAATGTCAACTGCACTTTACAGAGAGGTAGAAGAGGAACAAAGAGATTTTTTAAATGATTTATTCTAAGTGTAAAGAATGGCAAGTTCAGTCTTTCTGGAAAGAAAATCTTTAAAAATTACTCACCTACAATTTTTTTTTTTTTTTAATTAGAATCACCGGGGGAAGATCTGGCTGCAGAGTTTCTAGGATAAACAGAGTGCTAATACAGAAGTAACACTAGTCTCATGTATTCTGGGGATTAAACTCAGTGCCCAAAGTGTACATCAAAAAATATAAATAAGAGATTGTAAATAGAATGACTGTAATAAAAGAAGGGTTTTATATGTTCTATGTTTCCAGACATTTACAACTTATAATATTTATTAAATCTGAACACAAACAATCAATACAGAGAAAAATCACATGGAAAAACTTACTCGGCTGCAGTAAAAATGTGGGTGGAATTAACACATATGGCATTGATAGGACTATCATGACCCTTCATTTCTCCGACTGGCACAAAAGTATCCACGTTCCAAAGCTTCAGAATGCCCCCTCTGCAGCCACTGAGCAGAACTGGGTGCCCTGGTACCACTCCTAGGGCACAGACCCAATCCTTATGTGCATTTGGAACTTGCTGAGAGAAAATAAGAAATCAGCAGCTTAAGAGGAGCCTTCCAAAATGACATTTTCACACCAAAGTAAGTTACAGAACATTTTTGTCGACAAAACAGTATCTGGAACACTGAATGGCCTGGAAGAATTTTCTATGCAATCATTCTTAGCGATTTAAAGAAATAAACCTGCAGTTTGCTTCTAATTTGTCTCAATTATTATCAGGGTTATCAATATTAGAGACCTATAATGTTAAAAATCTTACAGATCTAAAAGATGCAGAAAGCATACAGAATTTTTCATATCACATTCTCTCCATGGGAGTTAACTATCTCACCTTTATCCAAAATGAATTTAATTCAACAAGTTTGTAAAGTACAACCTGGTATGTAGACTATAAAGAATGCCTCATAAAATCCCTGCTTTCAACCTTTGATAGAAAACATGGAGGTTTAAGGCTTTTTGGAGAAGACCAGAGCTAACATATACTTCATAATGAGTGAACACTAATTACAAGCTCAAACTATATGACTATACTTGAGTGTAAATATATTTAAATGAATAGTATAAAAGTCAGAGCCAGGAATGTATATAAAAGATTCTGAATGCAATAAATGCATCTATTGCCAAGTGTGTTCTATTGACATGCATGCTACTTGTTCATTTTGTTTTCATCTATTTTTATCTAGAAGGTATTATTAAATATTGAATGTTGCCCTTCTCATAATTAGTAACTCTGGGGACTGAAGACGAAACACTCTTTGAGAGGTTCTTCAGGTTCTTACATAGACTACTGGTGGCTCTGAAGTACCCACTCCATCCCGTGAAAGGTTTGCTTTACCTGTAGAAGGTCTTTTTGAGCTAAGTCCCATTTCTTGATTCCATTATCTCTGGACCCACTAAATAGGTTATCCCCTTGTATGGTCAGTGCTTCAATGCCATCATAATGAGGGGGCTCAAAATTGTGGGTGGGACTCACAGTTCCCAGAGCCCCTTCAGTTACATCAAACATCTAAAAAAGAAACAGAGAGAAAGCAGATATCCTATTTAACTTAAAAATACACACCTGTATGTTTCATACCAGAAACACATATGCATGTATATTAACCAGATGTGACTTGTTTTGTTAAAATATTTTACTAAATTAATTAAATTAATCTGGTATGAATGACTCAGGATGAACCCGGGTCCTATATTCACATTACTTTGGCTTACTTGTCACATACTTATGTGTCTTTAGGCTTTTAAGAAAGGGAACCAATTTTTTCACATCTGAGTGTACAAATGATATAATCAGTAATACAAATACTATGAATCGATCCACTTGAAAGTCATAAAAATGATACAACTATTATTTAAACACTGTTAGCTAGCTCTGCAAACCCAGTGGTCATCTCAAATTTCCCCAAGTTGCTATTCAAAACCTCCCACCAGGTGCCTGGGTGGCTCAGTGGGTTGGGCCTCTGCCTTCGGCTTGAGTCTTTGTCTCGGGGTCCTGGGATCGAGCCCCACATCAGGTTCTCTGCTCGGCGGGGAGCCTGTTTCCCCCTCTCTCTCTGTCTGCCTCTCTGCCTACTTGTGATCTCTCTCTCTGTCAAATAAATAAAAATCTTTAAAAACAAAAAAACAAAAAAAAAAAAACCCAAACCTCCCACCCCCCCCTCAGTTGCCCTCATCTCTTTTAGTGGGTGACCTTGTGATTTCTTGGAAAGGTTAGCATGATCAAAAATAAACTTTTTGGACTCTTCCCTCCATTCCAAAAGTTTCCTTTTATCTTCAAGCATTCTCTTACCCTTCCTTTCTTTTCGAATGCTAAAGTGTGCTTACTGCTTCCCAAAAGGTTCACATCACAGATGTGGTTCTGTTCTAACCACCTTCATCAATTACCACCACTTCCCTCTTCACATTTTCCCTCTCCACCTGGGCCTGCTTCCTAAGCAGACAGGCATACCCCAAGTCTACCAAATACAAAATCCTTTTCCTTTAACCATTATGTTTTCATGTAGCCAACCCATTTTTCATCTCTTAATCTCAGATTCTAGAAAGAGTATTTATTCTCTTCCTATTTCTCTGTTACTGTATCCTCTTTTTATTCCTAAATTGGTTCTTAACAGGAATTCCCAAGGCTGAGTCCTGGCAAACTCTCTCTCTTTTGGCCATGTCAGCTATTCTGACCCCTCGAACATCTACTTCTAATTGAATGGCTCCCAAACCTGCATGTCTAGTCATAACTTACACAGAGCTCTAGACTTGCCTTTCAAATGGCCTACTCGCATGCATGAGGATGACTTCTATTACTTAGTATCTCAAATTTAACATTTCCAGAACCAAACTGTGCATCTTCCCTTATCTGCTAATTTCATAAGATCCAAACACCTTAATAAAATCAGTATAAAAGAGTTGCATGACTGAGCCAAAGATCTTTAAAATCCCTCCCTATCTTCTATGAAAAATGAGAACACATGATTGAATAATAAAACAATAAAATCAGAAACTATGAGTGAGGAAAAGATCACCAAGAAAAAGTAAAGGATAGAAATGGAAAAAAAGATAACTGATGAAGAGAAAAGGGTTCCAGGTGCATCTGAATACTTCAAATCTATCACTTAATAAGAGGATATACTTCAACTCTGTCATACACACTTTGATGTAATGATCCTTGGAGCCAGTGACGATTAGATCTTGTCCGTTAGAAATCTGATCTACGGTAAGGCACATAACAGGGCCTAGGTGTCCTGTTAACTTTCCTGTAGACTGAAACCTTTAAAAAGAAAGAAAATAATTTTGTTTGAATATATTTCTTAATGTGCTGAGGCTAAGCCTCCATGTAAATAACCTATATTCTTTGATGAAACTGTTCACTAATTTTCTTTTTTATTTTAGCTCCACCTCTTTGCAACTCTCCTTAAATTCAGAGTCTAAAAATGACAAACTAACCTATTCTATGATTAAAGTGTGAGGAGTCCTAAATAAGTTAGTCAAAAGTGACTAATGTCATTCAGACAGTAAACAAAAATGCAGCGAAACTTGCTAAAGACTAATTTTAAATCCAACCCAGTCCAGGTAAACCTTAATCTGTTAAATGTCCAAATATGTTATAAATATATGACCAAGGTCCAATTTGGAATTTGATTAAAACAACCGTTATCAAAAAAAAAAAACAAAAAAAAAAACCAAAACCGTTATCACTTATATAACTATACAATCGATAACAACATGGAAAAAGATTACTTTATAAAAAATACATATATTCTCACATATACACATGTATGTACACCCATAATATACACATGGGCACACACTCATATATACACCTACATATACAAATATGTGTATATGTGTATCAGAAAGTAGGTGGTCTATTTCATCAGTTATCATAAAGACTGAAAATGATCAGGATACATAGCTAACTGGTAGAAAAATGTATGACAACAATTGTCAGGGGGATACAACGAACCTTTGTCTCACAGTCCGACCTCAATCAAGCTGCTAGAATATACAGATATATTTAACTTGTAGAACATTAGCTTTTTGAAGATTATTCTCTTAGTTACTTTGTTACAATAAGTATACATTTAATCATGTTGCTGAAATCAAGCAGGTTTCAAAAGAGCTAACTTTTCAGCAAAAGTTTCAAAAAGTTTTCAAAAGCTGGTATCTTTTCTGCCTCATGTCAGGACTTTGAGTGTCTTCCTCCATGGTGCTCCATGAGTCAAGTTTTAACATCTTCAGGAATGAGCCAAGTACTCACCTCTTTTCTCATTTTTTTAAACAGGCACTGTGTTCAATTTTCTACATTCTGTTTCTTAAAAAGAATACTCAGGACTGTATTTCTTCTCTCCTTCCCTCTCATCTATTTACCTGTATATTTTGTTTATTAAACTTTCTCAGTCATGTGTTAAAATGTTACAAGTTATAACTAGTTATTTTCAGTTTCCAAAATATCTGTCACTCAGTATCCTGTAATTGCCTGTTTAGTGGCCATTATCCTCCATTACAACAAGAGCCCTAAGAAGGTAGATACCACATTTGTCATGCTCAGTCTTTATTCCCAGCACCTACCACGGTCTTGGTGCACTGCCTCCCAGATTTGACGTTGAAAAAATACTTAACTAACAAATGAATATTCTCTTGCTACCAAAATTTTAAGAACTAGAAAAGAAGCTAAAAAAACCCCACTCAACTGAAGGATAAAAGCCCATATTTCATGGCAAATAAAAACAAAATCAGAGATATAATGCTTTAGGTTTCAACTTACCATTTTTTTACCCATTTTTGATCTTAATACTTTATCTTTTCTATTTATTTTATATTCACAAAAATCCTATAAGGATTTATGCCCAAATTTGTTAAATTAGGTTTATAAACTAAAAATTCTGACATACAAGATGTTTAAGTGATGCTGCCTCCAAAATAATTCTTTCAAAGTTAATGGTAGAACTAGAATGAGAATCTTGATCTCGTCTTAGTAAAGAACACAAATTGTAGACAATTATTAAGAAAGGCTATTTTCCTTCATATACTTTTTTTTTTATCAATGGAGATTAAAAGAAAGGAAAATTGTGAGCTTGCTAATGAGGACAGAAGAGACATTTAGGGGTATTGGGCCAGATAGAAAAGCCTATGATTTTATATTAATTTCTGGGGTTATAAAAATTAGACTTCATATTCACCAATGTATTATTAATATCTGAAAACTATATTTGCCATATAAAAGAAATACATTTCCTTAAAATTTCTACCTTTTAAGATCCCACATTCTGACAGCATTTCCAGAAGCTGCATAGAGGAAAGTGCCAGTTGGGTTTAGAGCAATTTGATTTATCTGGTTTTCTCCAGAAGGAATAGCTACTGTCCGGCTGGTACTTGCAGAACAGGCATCTCCGAGAGTAACTTGACCTGAAGATCTTAACAGAGACAAAACAAAGCAAAAAAGTCACATTTCTGGGCAAGCGTTCAGCTTAGGGTTCCTTGAATTCCTAGGAAACTGGCTGTAGGCACAAGCTCTGTGTCCTTTGTTCACCACATCAACCCTACGGAGCACAGAACCTTGCACACACATATCTGGCACTTATAAACACATTTAATGAGGAACTGAATAAACGAATGACTAAAACAAGATGATGTGGCTTAAAATTCTTAATTTGTAAGTGTCATATAACGCTAGGGATTCCAGGCCCTGAGTTAGGGATGACCAGAACATCATTCAAAAAAGATTAAATGTCAAACACTTAAAAAAAAAAAAAAGAGTCAACAAATGATATAGTGCTATAAAGGTAATTCTTTTTTCTGCAGCTTCCAGAAGCCCCCTGAGGAGCCAGGCCTTCCAATGCCCCCTTTTTTCCATAAGAATTGCCTTTTGAATTAAAGACACTGAGGATTTTTTAAGCCATTTTCAGTTTTAGCTTACTCTCAGTCATACATGGAATATTTACCATGTGCTGGAGACTTAAACATAACATTTCTATTTCCTCAAATAAATTCTAAGTGATATATTCTTAAATTTTGAAACATTTTCTTAGTTACCATCCAAAATATCAAGTTATAATTAATTGTTTTAAATTTGACTTTAGTGAGTCTGCTGAACTGGCCGATTTCTAAGATACAGTGTTCCTTTTTCTATAAAATTTCTGTTAAGAGACTTGTATTCAGGACAATAAATAATGAGTAGTTCTCAAAATACAAACTAGGACTTATGTTAATAATCCTTACTCTACAAATTATAAAACATAACCTTTCCTATGTTCCTTTTGCTTATTTAGAACAACAGTTCATCCCTATTTTAATTACGTAGAACAGTATATCCATCTTACAGCAAGAAGAATCATTATTTGCTCTATATTTTAAAGACATATATGATAACACAGAAAACCAACTCATCCTCCAGTTGTCCAACCTAACCCACAGTTATGAAACTGGTGTTCACACAAAAGCAGTAGGTCCTAAAACAAACAAAAAAAACCTCTCAATTATTCAATGCCTGCTAATTAAAGGCTACAAATACTTCTTAACTGTCTACTATGGTGATATTAGCCATTTTTCCAAGGACTGGTATTCATTTGAAGCAAGAAATGTTAATTATTTAACTACATCAAGTAATAAATACTATGAATATATAATACCTTAGTATTTAGGAGGGAGGAAATATGAAATGTATACTTAGACACAGACTAAATATAATTCATTCTTTCCTATTTAATACCAGGCTTTTAAATTTAAATTTTTTTAATTTTTTTATTTAAATTCAATTAGCCAACATAGGTACATTATTAGTTTTAGATGTAGAGGTCAATATTTCATCAGGTGCATTCAACACCCAGTGTTCATCACATCACATGCCCTCCTTAATGCCCGTCACCCAATTACCCCATCTCCCCTCCACTTCCCCTCCAGCAACCTTCAGTTTATTTCCTGTAGTTAAGAGTCTCTCATGGTTTGTCTCCCTATTACTGCACATTCAGTTGGCCCTCCCTTCCCCTATGATCCTCTGCACTGTTTCTTATATTCCACATGAGTGAAACCATAGGATAATTGTCTTTCTCTGACTGACCTATTTTGCTCAGCATAACACTAGTTCCACCCATGTCAATGTAAATGGTAAGTATTCATCCTTTCTGATGGCTGAGCAATATTGCATTGTATACATGGACCACATCTTCTTTATCCATCCATCTGTCAATGGACATCTCAATTCTTTCCATAGTTTTGACTATTGTGGACATTGCTGCTATAAACATTGGAGTGTATGTGCCCCTTCAGATCATTACATTTGTATCATTGGGGTAAATACCCAGTAGTACAATTGCTGGATCATAGGATAGCTCTATTTTTAACTTCTTTTTTTTTAACTTTTTTTTTTAAGATTTTATTTATTTATTAGACAGACAGAGATCACAAGTAGGCAGAGAGGCAGGCAGAGAGAGAGGAAGGGAAGCAAGCTCCCCGCTGAGCAGAGAGCCCGATGCGGGGCTCAATCCCAGGACCCTGGGATCATGACCCAAACCTAAGGCAGAGGCTTTAACCCACTGAGCCACCCAGGCACCCCTATTTTTAACTTCTTGAGGAACCTCCATACTGTCTTCCAGAGTGGCTGCACCAGCTTGCATTCCCACCAACAGTGTAGGAGGGCTTCCCTTTTTTTGCATCCCCACCAACATTTGTTGTTTCCTGATTTGTTAATTATAGCCTTTCTGACTGGTGTGAGGTAGTATCTTATTGTGGTTTTGGTTTTTTTTTTCTAATTCTTTTTTTTTTCCATTTTATTTATTTTTTCAGCGTAACAGTATTCATTCTTTTTGCACAACACCCAGTGCTCCATGCAAAACGTGCCCTCCCCATTACCCACCACCTGTTCTTATTGTGATTTTGACTTGTATTTCCCTAATGCCAAGTGATGTTGAGCATTTTTTCCTGTGTTTGTTGGCCATTTGTATATCTTCTTTACAGAAATGTTTGTTCATGTCTTCTGGCCATTTCTTGAATGGATTATTGGTTTTTGGGGTGTTGAGTTTGACAAGTTCTTTATAGATCTTGGATTCTAGCCTTTATCTGGTATGTCATTTGCAAATACCATCTTTCATTCTGTAGACTGCCTTTTTTTGTTGACTATTTCCTTTGCTGTGCAGAAGCTTTTTATCTTGCTGAAATCCCAGTAGTTCATTTTTGCTTTTGATTCCCTTGCCTTTAGAGATGTGTCTTGCAAAAAGTTGCTGTGGCCAAGTTCAAAGACCTCGAATTCCACATACTATTTTCCCCTAGTACTAGAGTTTTTCAGTTCTGTATGATCCATAAATTTGTTTTTAGCCTGTTGTTTCTGCTGGTCTTCTGGGGGAGGGGCCTGCTGCATTGATTCTCAGGAGTCTTTGCCTGGGCGGAGTTGCACCATCCTGGCCAGGGGTCTGGGCTCAGTGTTAGTGGCTTCAGGCTGCTCTATGTGCTTTTTGTTCCCTGACAGCTTTCTGCACCACTTTAGCAGATGAAAATAAAAATGGCAGTACCCTGATCTCCAGTCCCTGAAGCTGAAAGATCATGGCCCCCACTTGTCAGTGAACCCTCAGAGAAAAGCAGTCAGTCACTTTTGTGTGCATCAAACTCTGCAGGTTTCTGTGTTGCGTACTCTCACAGGTCCTCCCAGGGGAAAAAGGAGGGTCACCCAGGTTCTGCTGCTTGCAGGGCCCCTTCTAGAAGAGCGGTCGCTCGATTGTGCTGTGGTTTGCAGTTTATGGCAAACTCAAAGGAAAACCTGCTCCTGGGCTCCCCGACTGTTGCTAGCTTCTCTGCTCCAGTGCTTGGAAATTCTGCCAAATCAGGCACCCTCACTCTTTCTATGACCCCAGGGATCCTGAGACCACACTGTCCCACAGAGGATTCTGCCCAACTTCACCAGCTGAGCACCTTTCGGGCTAGGACATCACTCAGGGAAGCAGACTTCTAAACATTCTGACTTTGTGTGCCCTATAGCTGGTTTATGGAGGCTCACTGTGGTTTATCTTCTGATACATCCCCAGATTCACTTGGTTTATCTTCCGATATATCCCCTCAGATCCACTTGGTTTATCTTCTGATATATCCCCTCAGATTCACTTCTCCACACTTCCTACATTGCAAAAAGTGGTTGCTTTTCTATTTGTAGAATTGCTGCAATTCTCATCTAGGTCTCAGGTTGAATTCACAGGTATTCAGAATGATTTGATAGATACCTAGCTAAATTCAAGGGACCAGATAAATTGAGGTCTCCTATTCTTCCCCCATCTTCCCTCCTCCTTACATTTCTACCAGGCTCTTATATTACATTTTCTCAATAGTTTCTCCCCCTTATATTATCTACATTCTTACTTTAACATCCTTTTGGAAGCAGACATAAAAGTACATTCACAGTCCTATCTTTTCATCTGAACTATTTGTCCCTTATGCTATTTGTCTTTAAATTACTTACGTCAGCGTTCGAATGCACTTTGCCGAATCTCTGATATCCCACACCTTAACATAAGATGTGGACACAGTGAAGACCAAACTTGTATAATTACAGTATTTTACAGATACGACGTTGTTGGGATGACCCCCCAATGACATTATCTCCTGCCCAGTCACCAGATTCCAGACTTTACAAGTACGATCTACAACAAACAAGAAAAGAAAAATACTGTCAATATGAACTACATTAGTTTCTCTTAACAATAAAAATTATGTAAACAGTTTTTCTCCCATGAAAATGAAATGAAATAAGAAAAAAGTAATTATTCCACTAACCTGAAACAGACATCCTACCTCCATCCTTTACCCTCTGCTTCAGGTTCAAGGGCAAAGTACATATAAAGGATCGAATGAAAGCCAGGGATGTCTGGTGTATGTATAATGTGGTATTAAAAAAATAATTATATAAAATTTTGTAATAGTCGTATCACAAGAATCTTGCCTCAAATTGCCCCTAGATTTAAAATGGCATTTCCAAATCAGCCTCTTCAAAATATTCTGCTTCGATTACTCCTATCTCCTCAAAGCACTCCACACTTACAAACACATACCATTTTCTTTTCCAGTGTCACTGATTGATGGAGTTTATTTTTGACCACAAAACATAATTATAAACTAATTATTGGGGATTTTTTTTGACATGTCAAATACATAACTATCCTGGAGATAAATTTAATTTGAATTAGAAAAGTACATTTTCACAGTGTAGATTCTTTAACTGGATATTGGATGGCTTGTCATTCACAATTCATGTATTCTAGCTAGACTGCTATATTCCATTATATACAATGAGCAATAAATGCTTCCTGATTAAACCAAGTCCTGTAATGTCCCTCAAAGCTAAAAAACTTTCACCAGCTCCCCAAATTCCTGTACATGCTACCTTCCTACCTTTCTAGCCCTACTGCCCATCACTTATCTTAAAATTACAGTTGATCCTTGAACAACATGGGTTTGAATGGGTCTACTTATATGCAAATTTTTTGATATAGTATAGTCGTACAGTACTAAAAATGTATTTTTCTTCCTTATGATTTTCTTAGTAATATTTTTTCTCCAGCTTACTTTATTATAAGAACACAGTATGTAATACTTATAACATACATGATATGTGTTAACGGACTATATTATTGGTAAGGCTATTAATAGTTCACTTTGGGGGGAAAGCTATTTCTAGTTCAGTTTGGGGGAAGTCAAAAATTATATGCAGATTTTCTTTTTTTAAGACTTAACTTATTTGACAGGGTACAAGCAAGGGGAGTGACAGGGAAAGGGAGAAGCAGGCTTCTGCTGAGCAGAGAGCCAGATATAGGGCTTGATCCCACTTCCCTGGGATCATGACCTGAGCTGAAGGCAGAGGCTTAACCAACTAAGCTACCCAGGTGCCCCTATATACAGATTTTCGACTATGCAGGGGTCAGCACTACTAACCCCCATGTCGTTGAAGGTCAACAGCATTCTACTTTTCAATCCAATTGGATTTAGTTTCCAAACATACCCCACTTTAAGCTCTATGTCTCTGCTTATGTTGTTCCATTATCTTGGTTGTCAGTCATTACCTGTCACTATCCAAACCATCCTATAAGGTTCATCCTAAATGTCTCCATGTGAAAGCCTTGCTTATTTCTCACAGGCTGGCATAACAGCTCCCTTTTCTGAAATCCCAAAACTCTTAGTCCTTAATTCTTCAAGTATTTACAGTTGATCTCTATTTGCCTGCAATTATACCAAAAGGGTTAAGACTGCAGGTTTGGAGATGAGTAGACATGGGTTTCCAATTGTGGTTCTTACACTTACTACTAAGTTTACCTGGGAAAATTATTTCATTTCTCGAATCCTCAGTTTCTTCATCTGTAAAATTAGGATGTGACATGCATTTCACTGGGGTTACCACAAGAATTAAATGAGATGTAATCTGGATAGTGTTTAGCATAGTCTCTGACATATAGTTAAGTGCTCAAGAAATGGTGGTTGCTATATCTGATTCTCTTTACCACGGTGTACATTGTAATGACCTTTGTCAATTTTTATATGATCTGGATTTCTAAGCTTTGCACCCTGCATGTATTAAGTACTCAGTTACTGAAGGGAGATGTATCCTCTCAACATTTTATTCATATAACATCAACAGAGGTCTTACTTTCTTCCCAACTATGCCATGATTTTATATAATTCAGGAGGTAAACCAGATTATCTCTCGGGTTCTTATGGGTCTTAAGCAGTTTGACTGTTTTGTTTTTTTTTTAACCTGTTAAAAATGTAATCATCTTTTAAAAAATCTGCTAACTATCCACATGAAGCAGTTACTGGCACCTTTTGATCCAGTGAAGAGGAGATCATCAGTAGAATCCACACAGAGCACAGCTTTTGTGTGCCCTTCAGCGATGTGAAGACACTGCAGTGGAGAAGTTCTGATTCCTTTTGAAGCAGGAAATGGGTTGATTATGCCCCTGAGATGCGGGAAAGAATAAGACTTACTTCAGTAACTCTATCATGGGACTGACTGTATTTGCCCCCTGACTTTAAAAAGTCTTTCTAAGTAATTAATAAAATTCAGACTGTTCCCTTATCTCTTTTTAAAGGAAAAGGACACAGAGACAAAATGTGAAAGCGTAATAGTAGTGATGGAGTCCATCAACTAATCAGGCATCAGCCAGCAGGTGTTCTACAAAGAGCAAAGCCCACTGTCCATGAAACCTTCTCACTAACAAGTCCTTCTCCTGAAAGTTTAATGTAGCAATATTGGGAGCTAGTTGATTATAGTGAATTCCGACAAATAAGAAAGGATAAATGGGGGCACCGGGGTGGCTCAGTGGGTTAAAGCCTCTGCCTTCAGCTCAGGTCATGATCCCAGGGTCCTGGGATTGAGCCCCGCATCGGGCTCTCTGCTCTGCGGGAAGCCTGCTTTCTCCTCTCTCTCTGCCTGCCTCTCTGACTACTTGTTATCTCTGTCTGTCAAATAAATAAAATCTTAAAAAAAAAAAAAAAGAAAGGATAAATGATGGACAACTGGAAGGTGGGACACTTTGTCATGCTGGAACGTGACTCTAAGTCAAAAAGAACATTCTGGAGAAAGTATAACATGTATCACCTAAAATACTGAAAAAAAAAAACAAATTTCAAATGAATTTGAAAAGAGATAGGAATGATAGCATACACAGAAATTCTAAAGCGAGAGTAGCCCCAAACTATCAAGAAATTAATGACAAAACTCTAACAGTCTCAAAGAAGATTAAAAAAAAATGAGACTTTAAAAGTGCAGTGAGGCTCCTTAGGGAGCTTTCTCATAAGTTCAATATTTTTAATTTTAAAATTTAATTTTTAATATTAAAATATTTTTAATATTTCTGCTTTACACCATTAGACTACATACTATGGAAATATATAGGAATTTAAGACAGGATCTGAATTGAAATAGTTGTGTCCAGAAGACTAAGTCCATATATCATTGCTCACAGCAGGAAGAAAAGTTATGTTGAATTATATCTGTTATATACAAGACAGACGGCAATAATATCAAAGCAAATAAATAACAGGGATTAAAAAAAAACACACATTTCTATATTCTTTGGTGGGGGGGACAATCAGAGAGGAGAGGGAGAAGCTTAAGCAGGCTCCATGCCCAGTGCAGAGTCCAACGTGGGGCTCAATCTCCCAAGCCTGAGATCATGACCTGAGCCCAAATCAAGAACCGGATGTTTAACCAACTGAACCACCAGGGGCCCTTCTATCTTCTTAATGAAAAAGAACAATCTTCAATATGTAATGGGCAGAAATGATTAAGAAGAAATGTAAGCCCAAGATAAGTTAGAACTGACAATAGAGAGTTATCCAATGAATTCAAGTATTTTTGTTTTTAAGTCATTATATCACAGGTTTTAAAAGGATGCACCATTGTGGACGTAAATATCATCGTTGGGTCACTAAGACTGATAAAGGGGACAAAACATGGAGACCCAAATTTCTAAAAAGCAGAGGGACATAGTGGATTTCAGAAATTATAGACGGGTAAAACTTCTTGTGGAGTCTCACAAAGGAAAGTATTAAACAAATCATTATAAACACTTAAAAATAGGGGTGCCTGGGTGGCTCAGTGGATTAAGCCACTGCCTTCGGCTCAGGTCATGATCTCAGGGTCCGGGGATCGAGCCCCGCATCGGGCTCTCTGCTCAGCAGGGAGCCTGCTTCCTCCTCTCTCTCTGCCTGCCTCTCTGCCTACTTGTGATCTCTCTCTCTCTGTCAAATAAATAAAAAAAAAATTTAAAAAAAAACACAAAACACTTAAAAATAAATGTTTAGCAGTAAGAGATAACACTAATGTCACAGAGGAAGTTCTTTGTAGGCTTAATAGCAAATTAAGGGGATGTCATATTCACAATATATTTAACTCCAAAAAGATCCATACAATAAGTTTTTCAAATGATATCCTTGTGGATATGGTAGGTAAGTATAGAACTGTTGTAGCAAGGTAGTTCCATCAGTGGCTGAAGAGGCACACCTAAGCAGGGAGTCAAATCTGGAAGGATATTTTCAATACCTAGTGAATGTTTCCCTAGCACTAAAGACAAAGATGGCATATTTATTAAACTAATATGTTAAAGAGCTAGATACTGTATTGTATTGCCTAAGAAAACGACAAACAAAATTTATTTACTTTAAGTACCTACTTAACACTAAAATAGTCACTGGATATAATTTAAAGATAAAATTTAAGTAGAATATAGAACAGAATGCTCCAAGTAAGAAAAGACTTAATAGTATCTTAGATTTAGGGGTGCTTGGGTGACTCAGTCAGCTAAGCATCTACCTTTGGCTCAGGTCATGATCCCAGGGTCTTGGGATCGAGCCCACGTGGGGCTCTGTACTCAATCCAGAATCTGCTTGCCCCTTCCCCTGTTTGTGTGCTCTCTCTCTCAAATAAACAAATAAAATCTTTTTTTTTTTTTAAAGATTGTATTTATTTATTTGACAGACAGAGATCACAAGGCTTTAACCCACTGAGCCATCCAGGTGCCCCTAAACAAATAAAATCTTAAAAAAAAAAAAAAAAAGTAGTAGCCTAGATTTAAAAAGCTAAAGAAGTCGTTATGCTAAGTGAAATAAGACAGAGAAAGATAAATGCCATATGAACTCCTTTATATGTGCAATCTAAAAAAATAAGTATTAAAAAAAAGCTCACAGGGCACCTGGGTGGCTTAGTGGGTTAAAGCCTCTGCCTTCGGCTCAGGTTATGATCTCAGAGTCCTGGGATAGAGCCCCACATGGGGCTCTCTGCTCAGCAGGGAGCCTGCTTCCCTTCCTCTCTCTCTGCCTGCCTCTCTGCCTGCTTGTGATCTCTGTCTGTCAAATAAATAAATAAAATCTTAAAAAAAAAAAAAGCTCACAGATACAGAGAACAGACTGGCAACTGCTGGGAGGTGTGGGGGTGGCAGGGTAGGGGATAGGAGAAATGACTGAATTGTTTTCTTTGTTTATTTTAGTTTAAATAAATCAAAATAAATACACAGCTAAAGAGCTAAACAGCTAAAGAGATTTTTTTAATTGAATACAAGATCAATGAATCAACAATTTATGGTTCTTCTACCAACACTTTCAATAACTTGTTCAATAGAAGTAAATATTTCAGGAGAAAGAATGTAATAGAACTACTATATTCTGCCAAGACCACATCTGGAAGGAGGTTGAGCTCTAGATGCTAGACTTTAGGAACACTGAAAAACTGGAGACTTTCCAAAGCAGAGGAAGCAGAATGAAGGATCTATATAGACTACATCATATAAGGAGCAGATGATAAAAGTAGACCTACTGAGCTGATAAGAAAATACTCATTGGAGAGAGCACACAAGAACAGGTTAAGGGCTAAATATTTAAAGTCATATACACACAAAAAGATGTATGTGGATTAATTCAATTAATTAATCCAGAAGATTAATTCTGGCAGAGCCTAGGAGGACTGATGAATAAAAATGTAAATTTAAGGGGGATAGGAGAAGAATAAATGAAACAAGATGGGATTGGGAGGGAGACAAACCATAAATGACTCTTAATCTCACAAAACAAACTGGGGGTTGCTGGGGGGAGGTGGGATTGGGAGAGGGGGAGGGGGCTATGGACATTGGGGAGGGTATGTGCTATCGTGAGTGCTGTGAAGTGTGTAAACCTGGCGATTCACAGACCTGTACCCCTGGGGATAAAAATACATTATATGTTTATTTAAAAAAAAAAAAATTTGGAAGGGGAGGCGAACCATAAGAGACTATGGACTCTGAAAAACAACCTGAGGGTTTTGAAGGGTCAGGGGTGGGAGGTTGGGGGAACAGGTGGTGGGTAATAGGGAGGGCACGTTTTGCATGGAGCACTGGGTGTTGTGCAAAAACAATGAATACTGTTACGCTGAAAAAATAAATAAAATTTAAAAAATGTAAATTTAAGCTCAGGACTGAAAGAACAAACAAACTTTATTTTTAGGGTCTAGTTATAATGATTTCAAAATGTGGAAGTTGTTCATCATCACTAGAAGTGACACCAGAAATTATTATCACTGGATATATAATTACAAAGTCCAAAGTATTATTTGCAGATATGTGTCAATGGAGATTCTTGAACTTAATGCTCAATAATTGTAATCTAAGAAGCTAACCAAATTAAAACCGAAATGGAAGCCGAACCTCCCCAAAAGTCTGAATCTCCATTTTGAAATCTTGTTGATGTGAGGTCACATCTATGAACCGAAGTCATAGAATTAGAACTATAGCTTCAAATGTTCAAGAGGGTGATCTAACGCACAGTCAACTGCTACCATTACCTCTCAAACAGAAAATATGCAAATATATTCCAACAAGCTGATCATAAAGAAAAAAAGCTCAGGTTAACAGTCTAAGACATAACAGTCTGTCACGTCAAAGGTTGTAATATTACCAAAGTGAATATTTGCCTTCAGTGATTTGTGTAAGGCATTGCCACTGGGAGATGCCTCTTTTTCATTTTTATGTATTTTAATATCCTTGATTATTCAGACTTCTAAAGAAAAATAATCTCAACATTAAATATAGCATTTTACTAAGATACTGAAAAATACTCTCCAGTATTCACAACATTATGACTAATATTTTATAGAGATTACCTTACACCAAAGACAATTTTTAAAATACAGAAATTGAAAACATACATGCATGGTATTTCTTTCAATATTAAAATTAATCTATTCACATCCTGAAATATAGAAATCAACTTAAAAATTGTTTAAGGTCCAATATTGCAAAGTTGTACAACAAACTGGTCTAAAGGAAAAAAAATGTTTATTTGTTTCCATGCAAATCAGTAAAATCTTGTAATACTATAAATGAGATTAATTTCCTCTGCCTACCTTCTGGAGGATCTACTGATGATCGGGAAAATGGCCATAAACGGGGGAAACAAGTGCAAAAAGAGAGGAGACAAAATGATAAGTGGAAAGAGGAAATGATAGAAAGAGAGAAATTAAGGGTCCAAAAAAAAAAAAAAACCAAAAACAACCCAGAACATGAAAAAATTCAACATTGTTATTTTTAAAACCGCATCCATCAGTAGAAAATATTTATTATTTTAGAAAAACTCCTTCGCTTTCTATTTCTTCTTATATTTTAGGTATCAGAGTATCTTTTCCCCCCAGCCTATCTTTTTTTTAGGTTTTCACAAAACCCTCCATAAACTCTTTACTTATAACCAGTAAACCAACCAAAAAAATACCTTATTTACCTCCCACACTTTGAAGGACTAAAAACATTTAATCACTGAGAAACAATGAAATCAATATTCATAGAACTTAATTTCTTTCAAATAAAAGATTTATAGACAGAAAACAAACATCACAACCTTCTGTGCTATTATACAAAAAAAAAGTTTGCCACTGCTTTGTCTAAAAGGTATGACAAAAACATATTAAAATTAATATGTTTAAAAATATTAGTGTGTTTATATGGTTTACAACAAGTTACACGTACAAAAGTGAGATATGCTGATAGTTTCTAGGAGGGCATCTTAGAACATCAATGAAATGCCAGAATGTAGGAAAGATAGAAAGTACCTGTGTACCTCCGACAGAGAGGAATCACTTTCATCAGACCTACAGTGAAAGAGTTAGAATTATGAGGAGAAAGAACACAGAGGTCAATAGGTAAAGACACTGAGACTGAACTGAAAATCAACAGTGTGAATAATAGAAATACAGCAAACATTCTCTTTATTTAGCGAATGCCCTACTTTTCTATTTGCATTGGTTATCTGCAAATTCAATGTACAGCTACATCTGGTAAAAATATTTTATTCTTATGCTATCTACTAAGACTTTGAGGACAAAAACTTGCTATTAGTAATCTACAGAAAACCTATCAATCTTCACTTCTAAAATTTAGGCCTTGAAGAGGAACAGTATCGAGTAAGTAAAAACATCAGTTCAAGATTCTTCCTATTTAATTTGATTAGTACTAGAAAATTTTTCTCATTTAAACAGCTATTAATGAATTTTATCCATTTTGATAATTACTTTGGATTTAGATTTTAATGTAGAAGTTGCACAAATACATTTTATATGTTTACGTGCAAAGCAAATTACCCCAAAAGCAATAACTTTTGATTTTAACTTCTCTCAAAAACATGGGAGTTCTCCTGACAAGGGAATCCCTCAGCAATACAGGACTTTAGTAGGATTTTAAAAATAGGTGAGCCACTCCTGTCAGTTCTACCCTGAAACTTCCAAGACTGGCAATAAGTCTGGTTATCATGAAAATCTATCCAGTTTGTACAATAGGCTTGGAAAAGAGGACAGTGAGTGCTGACAAGGATTATAACCAGAAACAGTATGTGGGATCTGCTTCTAACTGAAATATGCTACTCTCAAAAAAGAGTTTGAAAGAAAATGATTCAAAAGGTAGGTGAGCCTTTGAACATGTAGTCAGTTACTGAGTTTTAGCTTATAAAAATGATGACAGAGTCAAATTGGTAGCTTATAAAATATGTCTGTAGAAAGCATAAAACTATGACTAGATTGTCAAAATTATCAAAAGACTGATGAAAAACGTGATGCCTGTGAATGTAAGGTAGACAAAATTTAGTCATTCTTATCACTAGTGAAAATAGACTTCCCAAAGACATTCCTAATGTTCTTCTGTTTTCTCAATTAAATGGGAGCTGTGACTTAACAATGATACAGAGGTTTTTTCAGTAACACATGATATTCATCTATCTAGATTATTTTAAAGAACATGTCATCTACTGATTAAACTACATTAAAATCTAATCAAGAACTTTACGAGTTAACGCAGATAAAAAATTCTTTCAAAATGTGTGCTTCTCTAAATCTACAGAGCCATCTAGTGTGATCTAAACATGCCAGACAGATCTTAAATAACATCCTATAAATCTCAGAAGCTGTTGATGTACACCAGGAGGTTATAGCATAGAAAACAAATAATAGGGGTGGGAGACTGGATATGAAAAATACACATCCACAATGTTACCATTCAAAATCAAAGCAGGTAAGTCAGAGTTAATAAATTTTACGGCGGGATTGTTAGTACCGAATTCTTGCATGAGAGATTCTGGCTCAATGTGGGAACGTTTTTTCACTTCAAATTTAAGGCAAATTGTATTTCTCACACACCTAACTTCTCTTCCTCCACAACCCACTTTCAGTCCTAACCCCCTCCACCTATAAAGGAACTGTCTTTTATTCTTTTATTTGATTACTAAAGTTTTGTGATGGATTTGTGTCAAACAAGCAAATGGTATCAACATATGACAATGGTCTTTGTAAGTTATTATATGCATGGAATGTAAAATGATTTACCTCTTTTCAACTCAGGCTATCTGGATTAGAGGCTTTTGTGGGTTCAGAGAAGCTGAAGAATCCCAAGAAATGTAAATTTCAAGTGGCCACAAAGATATTTCAATTCTAATTTACTTAGAAAAGAAAAGGCAAGACAAGTGCTGAAAGTATAGCAATGCAAATCTACAACAGGGAGTAATGTTCAGCAGGAAAATAATTTTCTCTCATCTTTTCTGTGTGCTTCATTTCCCATTAGAGAAACGTATCAAATATGGCAAGAGTTCACAAGTCAGACTTCATCTCCCACACAGAGATGGCTAAATGTTTTCTACAGAGTGTATTGAAAGGTTCAGAATACTGTAATAAACAGAGGGGCTCTTTTCCATAAAGACTTACTTATCCTGCTGAACGGATGTGTTTCCCTGAGAAACAGTAAGACGGTTAAAAACATTCAGTTCATTACGGGGCCGGCTTGGTGGGGAAGAAGGAGGTGAAAGACTAGCCTCTGAAGTTCCAGAATCTGAGCTACAAGAAAAAAAAGAACATTAAAATAGGTGGCTTTAATTGGTTATTATTTGTTAGGAATGTTATAAGAAACATGCTTTTTTTAAAAAAAGCTTTCCATTAGAGAATTCCTTCCATCCTTTCTCTTCCTTTTTTGTAAGATAAAATATGACATTGAACAACTAAAACAAAACAAACAAAAAAACCGAAACTTTTTCACAGGATTTTTTTACATCGTCCACAAGATGGCACTAAAGAAAAAGTTCAGTCTGCTGAAATCTAAAGTCATTTTACAAAAAGAGCAAGCCAAATTTATTTTAGAGTTAAAACCAAGCTACTCACTTGACAGATGGGGAAAGAGAGCCAGAGTGTTTAAGAGCAATTTGTTTTTCAACGATTCACATACTTTTTATTTTTATACTACTTATTTGCTCCAAACCCCACCTCTCAATTATCCATGAAATATTTAATCCAGTAGAAAGAGGGAAATTACATCTTTAAATTCAGAAAACAAGGATGATTAGAAAGATAATTTCCATGACATTTACGTCAGCCAAACCAGTGGTCCAAGGAGAGTGTGTTGGCACAGGGGAGGGATGGTATAAGATTGTCCACAGGGGTACAGAAAATATATGAAAACTCCTTTTTATGTTTATGTTTTTAAAAATTCGCTTTACTAATATTTAAATGTAGACTGGCACTGATACTCTCCCTGGAGACCATGTCAGGGTTCTACGCGTCACATGCAGCACCTCAGGTGACCTGAGGGAGAAGTGGGTGTGGCAAAGGGTAGAGAGGTGACAAGGGGCTCACACCCCTCCATTCAACTTTCCACAGGTTGCCATATTGCAACTGACAAATGCCCAGTTAAGTAGATCATCCGATTATATTACGTGCTGTTAAGTAAATAACCCTCACAAAACACACGAAGTTTTTTTAAAGATTTCAGCAAAAAACAATTTAAAAATAAAAGAACAGCAAGAGAATGGTACAACTAGCACACCCCATGACTAACACTAGTTTTGTCAGCTACTTTAAAGAAGTAAAATCAGTGGCAGTTTGATCAGTCAAGAGGAATTTCAAAATTTTCTACAAGACTATATGAAATACAGATTCACTAACCTTCATCTCAACTGTGTATGAACTTTTACAATGATATGAACAAATAATTGAAAAATAAATAAGAATACATGATTCGGGGCAAGCGTTCAAATATTCTTACAGGTGTGTGTGTGACCAAAAGGCATTTAGCCAAGCCAACAGCTGACTTGTCTTGATTAGTCAAATCAGTCATAACCATAGAACCAGCCTACACTTGGAAAATAACTTCACTATAGTCCTTTAGCATTTAAGTGCAATAGACATTTTATGCAATCTAGTAGATAGAAAGTATGCGTAACTTACTGTTTTTGTTCCTTGGACTTTGATTTTTCTGCTTTTTCATACGCTTTTCTTCTGGTTATAGGGGAAGGCTCTGGTAGTTTTTTTTCTGACAGAGATGACTGTCTGGAACTAAAAGAGAAAAAGACTCTTTAATTATCAAATTTTAAAGATATACATACAACTTTGTTAGATATTCAACCCAAAAATTTTAATAAACTAATAACTGGAACTTGAGAAACTATTACTTGAGAACAAGAAACAAAGCTAGGATAGGAATATATTATATGCGTAATTAGTTGACAGAAGCCTGACACCTGTATGTTTAACTTGTAAACTGGCAATCTTATTAAATATATGCAATATCAAACCTAGACTGCCAAATAGCTCAAATCAATTGTTTATTTGAAACATAGATAATTACGTTGCTTAGAATTGTTTCAGTTGGAAAAAAGTTGCCTTTATAGTCTTACAAAAACAAAAATATTAGAATATCAGAATATGAAAAAATGAGATTTAATGAATTAATATGAAGACACAGTCAAAAACAGACACACAAATAACACAATAATTTTACCTAACTAGTATTTAGATATTAGTAGCTATATAAATTTTAATAATAAAAACATTCTTATTATAAACTTTAAATGCTGAATACTGGCTATGTAATTAACAACTTAAAACTCTTATTTTTGTGTATGATGGTAATGAATTTTGACTAAAAAATGAATTGTTGCTATTGTTGGCTAGTTATATTAATAAGAAAACATACTAAGGAATTATAAAGCAATATTACCAGAACCAGAATGGGCTTACATGATTCCCATTTGAAAGTGAAAGCTAAATATTTAAACTTTATGTACCTGACTTTTCTAATCAAAAGAAATCACATTTCAAAAACCCTTCATCAAGCTAAATCATAGGGGCCACCTGAGTAAATTATTTTACATTATGCAGTAAGTCATGCAGTAATGACTTACTAAGAGTTACCACACCAACCATGTCCAACTCTTAAATTTTTACAGGATGACACAAGCATCTGAATTTATGAAAAACTGAAAACAGATAATGTGAAATGACAGAATCCAAAACATATATTCTCCAACCTGTCAATAAGGATACACTTTAGAAATGAAAAAAAGGGGGGAGGGCAAAAAGAAGGTATTACCTGAATGTGGTTTCCAGGCCACAGATTTAGTCTTGAAGTCCCAAAAGTCTCAACTTAAATCTGTTCCTAAAGTCTATTCTGTTTATATCACTACCTTCACCAAAAGCATTTCTTCAATAGTCATCTTATCAAAAAAGCACTGAAGCCATAAGCTATACTGGTTAGCATTCTCTATCAGCAAATCCTATAGTTAATTTAGTTAATTACATAGGCTACATTAAGCACATGCAAGAAAGTTGCCATCATTAAAATTAAATTGGATGGAAAGGTAGCAGATGGGCTTACTGAATGGAAGACGACAGAAATATCTTCACAAAATGAAAGAAGTTTTTAAAAAGTTTTTAAAAAAGAAGGGAATTATGGGAAACATATTCAAAGGGGAAAGTTTGTTATATTTTATTATTTGCTGAGTCCTATAGTATGTGCCATTTTTTGGTCAATATTCCTCAACACAGTAATGTAATCATTCCATAAATCATCTGCTAGATCCTATGTGAGGGTTACTGGGAACAAAAAGTCATTAAAAATATTTACCAGTGAATGTCTGATCTAATTTTAATATAATTATCAAAAAACACAAACACACATAGCGTACACACAATACGGGTAGAGAGCTCTTTGTGCTCAAGACAGCAGTGAGAATTCTCAATAAGTTTGTTTTGAACAGAATGTCTTTTGTTCATATTATCATAAATGGGAGAGAGAATATTCCCTCCTGCAAATCTTTAATAATACCAATAAAAACATCTTGTGTATACCTTTATCCCAGACCTGCAATGCAATGCGCTTCAAGGCAAAATATTAGGAAAGCTTAAAATGATTGTTTGTAATTGATATTTCTTTTTCTTTATAGGGTTAGCAAAGGTTTGCTATTCTGACCAGACATTTAAAACGAGAACATACATTAATTTAGAGCAAATCTGAGACTTTAAGGCTTCTGTTTTACATAATAGTTTTATATATATAAATACCTGATTTGGATGTTCCTAAATAAATTTTATCTGTAATTCATAACTCAGCCTTTGTGAAAATTATGAGCCTTAAGAATGACCTTCAATCTTAGAAACAAGCAATGCAACTGAACAGAGAATATTTCATCTTAAATGATTTCAAATGTCAAAAAAATTAGGGGAGATAAACCTAACAGAAATTCTTTCGAAAACCAGAGATCTTATTTACATAATTTTTTAAAATAGAAATAAGAAATTAGCAACATGCATATAAAAAATTAAAAAAGAAAGAAAATAAAAAAGAAAAGCCAAAAGAAAGGAAGTTAGTGTAGCTGGGCCAGACTTACATGCTGCCTATCTTAGAAGGGAAGCCAGATGGGGGAGGGAGCTCTTTTTCCCTAGCAGAAGTACCACTTGTCTCTGTATTCATTCCAATCTCTTGCCCTTCTGCAACAGGTGTAAGAGGGCCAGGCAAGGAGGCATCTCCTGTACTAGTGTCTGAAGCTAGTTCACTGCTATCTGCATACAGCAATTCCATTTGAGTGGTGGTTCTCCTTCGGGCCTAGTCAGAGAATGGAAGGAAAAGCAATCAGGAGCAAACTTTTGCAGAAATGATTAGGGAATAGAGATTTAATATTAGTTTGAAATAGGTAAAACATTGAGCATATCATTTCCTAGCAAGTGTGTCAAACATAGCATGTAAGATAGTAAAACAAGCCAGAGCTACAGCCAGATAAGACCTTGAGAGGCCATAATAATAGCCAACATTTCTATTGTACTTACTGTATGCCAGGCATTGATCAAATACCTTATTATATTATATTAGCATGTACTACCATTATCCCAATGAGGAAACTAAGGCACAGAGAAGCTAAGTAATTGACCAAAGTCACACAGCTAGTAAGTGGCAAAGCCGCATTCAAAAATAAGCAACTTGCCACCGATATGACTGCTATCCCTGCCACTCATGGCCAGGTCTCCCAACATAGAATTTTTTAAAAAGAGAAAGAAGAAAGAAATTAAACCAAAAGTTAACTGCAGGGAAGCCCAACTAAATTCTAAATTCCTCCGTTTAAATGCTTTTTTAATATCACTTTTAGTTTTCAATTTTTGATATCGCTTTTTAAATCTGCTTCTCAGATTTGCAACCTTGTAGTCCTGATGCCTTAGCTGTGTTTTTGTTTTTTTTTTTAAAGATTTTTTATTTATTTATTTGACAGAGAGAGAGGTCACAAGTAGGCAGAGAGGCAGGCAGAGAGAGAGGAGGAAGCAGGCTCCCTGCAGAGCAGAGAGCCCGATGCGGGGCTCGATCCCAGGACCCTGAGATCATGACTTGAGCCGAAGGCAGCGGCCCAATCCACTGAGCCACCCAGGTGCCCCTTTAGCTGTGTTTTTAACCTGCTTGCTAAGTAATTCAACACCAGCCTGCACCAGCTCTTGCATCATGGTGAGGCAGGGGAAGGTTATTTTTCTAGAATCTAAACTCATTATACACATTCCTTCCCTTGTTCTTGAAAACTGACTATCCTGTTGTTGCTCAGTTGTTATTATCACTAAGGCATTAAAGGATAAGCAAGGTGTTTATCAGATTATAAGCCTCTAAAGAGCAAACACCCTGTTTTATTCAACTTTATAACCCCTGCACTGAGCACAGTGCTGGTACCATACCTATTTAACATATATAGTCGACTTTACTTTTTCAGTGATGAAAAATAGATGATACGAGATCATTTAAGGTATCTTTGAGGTCCAAAAGGAGTAGTAGGTAGCACCTCGGAAAATTTCTGGGGAAAAGGAAAGCCTTCCAACCAGCTTTTTACCTGGTCAGTTCTCCTCACTGCCGATAGCCCAAGGCAGAGAGGAATATGTTCTTAGGAATCCCTAACCACAGTGGTTCCTTCAGCAGATGACCTTAGGGCCCCACTTCTCACCTCTCCAGCATCCCAGCAGGGCATGAATAACTAGGCTTTCAGGGAGCCTGAAAGACATTCAGGACCTTAAGAGATTCTCTCCTCTACTTAAGATGGAATCCAAACCATACTAGGATGTTTTCTCTGAGTTTGGGTAACTTCTGCTTAGTCACTTAGAAAAATAAAACACAAACCACATGTTGCCAAGGATCGTACATAGAGCCTGGAGACTTTTTTTTTTAATTGGCTTGACCAGTGTTTTAATTTTTTTTTTAAGATTTTTATTTATTTAGGGGCGCCTGGGTGGCTCAGTGGGTTGAAGCCTCTGCTTTCGGCTCGGGTCGTGGTCCCGGGGTCCTGGGATCGAGCCCCGTGTCGGGCTCTCTGCCCAGCGGGGAGCCTGCTTCCCTTCCTCTCTCTGCCTGCCTCTCTGTCTACTTGTGATCTCTGTCTGTCAAATGGATAGATAAAATCTTTAAAAAAAAAAAAAAGGGATATGACTGAACATGATACATGGCCCAAATTTAAGATTTTTATTTATTTATTTGACAGACAGAGATCACTAGTAGGCAGAGAGGCAGGCAGAGAGAGAGGAGGAAGCAAGCTCCCTGGTGAGCAGAGAGTCTGATGCGGGGCTCAATCCCAGGTCATGACCTGAGCCAAAGGCAGAGGCTTTAACCCACTGACCCACCCAGGTGCCCCTTGACCGGTGTTTTAAAGATTAGTAAATCCTACATTAAAATCTATATTTAAGGCTTCTTTAGAAAAAACAATATCTAGTAGTCTCAGGCCTATATTCCTCACGGCAAAAATAAGCGAGAGTTAAGTGGTGGTTATTTGCTTACAAGTGGCATGTCCTCTTCAGGGAATCACAGTGACCTCTACTCATTATTTTACAACCAGCCAAATTACTCATATACATTACCTGACTGTTCACAACCGCCCTTCAATCTGTCCTAATGCATTTGCAGTGTTATTCTTTCAGGATCCGATTCTCTCCACTCATTTAACAAGTATTTACTAAGCACAACAAGAATTCTTTGTTTTTAAACATCTTAAGGTGGTTAATTAATTCATCTATCAAATGCTGCCAACTCTCAATCTAGAATTTTAACATTCTAGAATGTTAAAATTTCAAAAATTTCCTGCTAATTTACAAATTTTGCAAATTCATGCTGTATGCCACTACAGCGTCTATCATCTCCTATATTATTAGGAAATTTCAATGACTTTAATAAATTAGCACATTACTTCCTTAACAGGTAATAAAAACTTTTAGGTAAAACCTGGAAGGAAAAAAAGAATTGGTCTCCACAGTCATATCTTCTCTAGTAGAAAAAGTGCCATAATGTGCTAAAGCACAAATTCCAAAAAGCAGAATGTTTCAATATACTTTTTTTCCGAAGGAGAATGTGGTAATTATAGAACTAAATTTCTTATACAGGGGAGCTCTGGTAAAAGTACGCCATTTTGCTAACCTACTAAGGGTCTGAAGCCTATGTGTGTGTTTATTTTTGAGAGAGAACGTGCAAGTGTAGCGGGTGGGGAAGAGGGGTGAAGGGGCAGAGGGAGAGAGGAAATGTTAAGTAGGTTCCACGCCCAGCACAGAGCCAGATACAGGGCTTGATCTCATGACCCTGAGATCATGACCTGAGCCAAAATCAGGAGTCAGACATTTAACCAACTGAGCCACCCAGGCACCCCTAAAATTCATGTGTTTAATAGTGATAACAAAAAAACAGTGGGAAAGGATGCTTACCTGCTATTTTCAGTTCTTACCTTGCTTTTAGGTTTCACTTCACCACAAAGTTTCATAAGGTCTGAAGATAGCGTGCTATACACAAATAAATAATTAACCACAGATTAAAGGGGAACTTCGAGAAAACTGTATGTCCTCTATGATTATAACTATAAAAAGCATCTTACATGTCTATGGGGAAGAAAAGACAATATTTAAAATCAAAATGAACTAATTAAAAAATAATAATCCCAGTAAATCCCAGTAAATTTTATTTTAAAATTTGTGGTGGTTAAATATGGCTTAGTTTGGTTTCCATAATACCGTTTCTAGTGCTACTCATTTAGCCATAAAGTTCAATTTAGTTGTTTTATGGCAATTGTTTGAAGCAACAAGATAAAAGTATTTAAAACATTATAGAAACAAGTAAAATCTTTAAGTTTCTAAGGGCTCGCTTACCTTCCTTCTGATCCTGGACTGTTTAAGGGTGCCTCTTCATCAGTACTATCCTCTACATTTTCTAAAACAAAAACAAATGTCCAAAAGCTAAGTATTATCCACATGTCATAATGTGAATGATAAAAATCCCCATGCCATAACAAACATCAGCCCAATGTCTCAACATAGGCAGTTCGGTTTTAGTTACTGAATCCAAATAGAAATGTAGAAAAATATTTCTAAGAAACCCCTCTGATTATGTATCCTAAAATGAGAAAAGGTGTTCAAAATAAGAAAAAATCACAAGTTCGAATCATAAAACAAAGAACAACAACATTCATAGGATGGAAACGAAATCATGTATTTATCAGAATATGTGTAACTGTGTATATTTTTCAGAGTATATACTTATGCCAAGCCCTCTAAACATATGAAAAACCATTGAGTAAAATATAAAATTAAAATAAATGTTGCATGAGCTCCTTTTAATGTACTAAGCCAATTTCAAAAACTATGTACGTGTAAACATACTTTCTATATTTTAATCAGTATGCCCCCAACTTTAATATCTTCCTTTATTTTTATTTTTGCTTTCAAGTAGAGCATGTGTGCCTGTGTGAAGGTATTGAGAAGTTAAACATCCTCATGCAGCTCGTTCACACGTACATTAAAGACAAAAACAATAGGTTTGCATGCAAGGGTTTTGTAACTGAATACAAGTAAATCACCACTATTTCAGAACAACTGTAACAGACTGGTAGAAGAGAAGAGAAAAAGCAAACAAGAAAACTAGGAGGAAGTCAACAAATCAAACAGCCACTGAAAGCAAACTATGTAAAATGTCAGTGAGCCCCTTACATAGATGCAGGTTTTTAAAACATACACATTTTATTATAAAACCAATCCACAAAAGTAACAACATTACAAATTACTTATATTAATGAAAAATATGTCCGATTCATCCCCTTTTCACTTTTAATTCTATACATGTGGATTGCGGGCAACTAATTCCTTTCTCAGATCCTCCCTTTCTTCTTCACTGGTTACCAGATAGAAACTCAGTAATAGTTGATACTTGATAGTATTGTCTAAAATGGAGCCCATCGAGGACCCATGCAAAGGGAATTTATTTTCTGGGGTGAAGAAAACCGTGGTCTTGAAGGCATTGTCTATCTGAAAGCCCACCATTAGAGAGAGGCTCAAGGACTTGCTCTAGGGACAGGATAACTGAGTGCCAAGGTGACTGCCTTCGTTGATAATATAGAACATGAGGTTATAAAGAAATGACAAGCTAGTCTTCATTTTCCCATGTATAAAAGCAGGCTAAAATTAGTTAGTATTTTTCTTGTAGAAACCAGTTAGTATGAAACCAGTTAGTATGTTAAACATCATGTGAGTGCTTAGTAAAAACGTAACTCCTGCTGATGCATGTATGCATAATTAGAGATAACTATGGTCTGACATAACCAACCTGGCAAAAGGAGAGAGGCCCCCACCCAGAAAGTCACCAAGTCAAACTCCTCTTCAGGACTCAACTTGGTCTGAGCACTAGTCTTCGGGCAACCGGTCACACCATCACCCCACTGTTGTACTCTTAACTCTGATAACACACATCCAGGCCACTATCAGCTTCTTTTCTCATCACCACAAAATTAAAACTTAAGGCAGAGAGACTTGCAACTCCTGAATGCCTTAAAGCTCATCTTTATCAGTTAAAAAAATTGCACAGTCTCATGTCACTGGAAGTTAACCAAGTATTTTTAAGTCTTTAAGTTTAAAAAAAAAAGAAAATTAATAAAAATAGTATAAAGAAAACGGTTAGCATAGCAGCCCAAAACCACTATCTTCAGAAAGGCCTGCTTGCAAAGTTGGACTTCGCTTGGCATCTGGAAACTCGACTCTCAGAGTGTCCCAGTCACTAGTTAACTACTGAAGGTACTGAAGGTACTTAGAATGTTTGTATGGTCTATGCTCAACTCCTGCCCTCCTTCTGGGAGTTTTGAGTCCTGGTACCTACTACATAGACAATACATATGTGACCAGTCTCCAGGAAAATCTTCAGGTTCTGAGTGTATGGATTTCCCTGGGCAAAAACATTGTACACATGCTGCTGCATTTTCATTCCAAAGGAAAAGGAACATTCTGTGTTATTCCCTCAGGAAAGAGAGAGCATAAGGAAAACCAGACATGGATTCCTCTAGACTACATCTGTCGTTTTGTTTTTTTTTTTTTTCCTGTCTTATGATTCAGCTGTGTATCCTTCCTACATGAATCTTTGCCATGAATACAAGCATACACTGAGCCCCATGAGTCCTCATAGCAAGTCTCCAAAGGTAGGGATGATCTTAGGGACCCTAACATAGTTAGGGAAAAAAGAAGAGGATAATAAAGATGTTCTTCAAAGACTAGAAAAGTACCCACACATTAGCAAGGCCCACCTTTTAGCCTTATGTTCCATCATTCTACGCCATGTACTTGTTGCTCAGGGCACCAACCTGCCTGAAGGCCCCATGGGTACAATACTGTAGCTGAGTCTCTGCCTTTTAGTTTAGTCATTGCCTGGAGTGACTCTTCTGTCTTCCTCTTCCACCTTATCTTTTGCCAAGCTAACTTTCTTCTTCTTTTGTGTTTCAGCTCAAATATCACCTCTTCCAAAAAGCTTTTATCAACTACTCCCTTCCTATGGGGTGACCCCACTCTATGTTCCTATTAACTCCCTATTATAGATCTCAATCACTGCCCTCACTGAATGTATCCTACTCTTCATGGTCTGTCACCCTCAGCAAGGCATCAAGTCAATGAGGGCAAGACTTTGTGTCTTACTTGGATCCCAGCACTCAGCCCAAGGCTAAAGGTAAAATTCCAAGGTAAAATTCCAGTCAAGTGCAGTTCTCTAGCTTCTGTGAACTTCAACTTCCATTTTTTTTTTTCCCTCTTTCCATGCTTTTCCTCCAAAGCACCTCTAGGCTAGATTATGGCCCCCATCTAAAGCACAGACTTCAGTCACTGAGACACAGGTTACATCAGCTGAATGGGTTTCCACTCTCTGATTCTGACCCTTTTTCAACCGTAGATAAATGAAAATTGTTTGAAAGTTATGAAAAAGTAGCACTGCCCATCAAATTAGCAGTTTAATATCTTCTGCACAAAAGGACATTAAGAAGGACATGTGCATTTTCTTCCAAGTTAAAAGAGACAAAGGACTTAAATAAAAGTTCACCTATTATTATGGGCTGGACCACAAAGAACAAAGACAAGGAGCAGGAGAGGGAGGAGGAGGAACAGCAAGAGCAGAAACGTGTCTCAAAACACGTGGAATGTCAAAAAATTCTAGTTATGATCCAGGAATTTGGGCAGTCTTGATTAGAAGATAACCAATCCTACCTCTTCTTTTCTTTTTTTTTTTTTTTTTAAGATTTTATTTATTTATTTGACAGAGAGAGAGATCACAAGTAGGCAGAGGGGCAGGCAGAGAGAGAGGAGGAAGCAGGCTCCCTGCCGAGCAGAGAGCCCGATGCGGGGCTGGATCCCAGGACCCTGAGATCACGACCTGAGCCGAAGGCAGCGCCTTAATCCACTGAGCCACCCAGGCGCCCCCCAATCCTACCTTTTCTACCTGTATTTGTTATAGCTTGATCAGATTAAAAATAGTAGCTTTTCTGTACCTAAATTATGTAGTTGATCTCAAGGAAATACTATGTTGAGATTAACATGTGGTATAAACATCTAATAAATCAAATAGCTCATGTATTTTATTTGTGTAACATCTTATTTAAAACAAATTCAGATGTATAGATTATGTTTATTCTAATGACACAGACAGGTAAGTATATTTATTCTTTCAGTTACATTCCTTTCCTTTAAGTATGAAAACTTTTGGCAGCCGTGTACTTAGAAAAAGTTCAGATCAGATTTTGAAATAATTTTAATTAAATAAACACTGTTCCAAAATAATCATTCAGAAAAATCAAAAATAATAAAATTGCCCTGATACTCCTGGTCCTTCATGTGTATAATCACTAATAGAACTGGGTGTAGTTGATGCGAATGGTATAGTGGCAAGAGAAAGAGGTTGAAAATTTCTGTACTTGTTTATCTCTAAAGCCCATTCTAATCTGAAAATATTATAAATATTGTTTCAATCTGTTCATATAAAATGTTTTGAATAGTCTTATTCAATTTATATTAAAATATATATGTTGAATTTTATAAAAATTAAGAATAGGTGAGACTCTATCAAATATATACCAAAGATATTTGCTAAGGAAAGTTAATTATAAGGTTAAAACAGATGCAAGTTAACAGATATATTTAAAAATTCAAGAAATGTGTACTCCATTTTTTCCCTACAAGAAAGAGAAAGAAGGGCTTATGAAACTGGAGCCACAGCTGGAGGTCAAAAAATAAAAGAGAAAATTAACTAAAGCCTACTTCTTTAAATATCTAATATTTTTAAATTAGGAATGTATAGGAAAGACAAAAGACTTAGTTGTTTGTGGTCATGGATACATTTCAAAAAAGAGCATGCAAAAACCAATTGGCTGCCAATAAAAATTTTAAACATAAGATGTACCACAATTAGTGTACATGAACAATTAGTAATTCATGCAGCTGTAGGGTACACAGAAAGCTAAACATACTTACCTAAAGGTACGCTATCTAGATCTGTGTAAATAACAGCAAAAAGGAAACAAAAAGCAATACTCCAATCAAAACAGATCCAATGTTAAGAACTCCCACATAAAACAAGATTATGCACCATTTATAAGATATGTAGAATAGATGCCATAAAAAACACTTATTATTTTTCAAGGCTGTTAGATATGCAGAGTAAAGTAATGAAACTTGGTTAATATTTAAATAACCAATTCAGAAACTGGGTTGATCCACAAAAACTAATTGCTTAATAAGGTTAAATAAGCCTTTTTAAGTTGGTAATCATTTCTTGGAATGGCAATAATTACATCCCCCAAATTTATACATGCAAATTAAAGAAGGAGTAATTATCAAAAGCATAAGTAAATATAGCATCTATTCAGTCAAACAACAAGGGAAAGAGATATAGTATAGCATTCTCAAAGAGCAAAGCTACCATGCAATTCATTTAACTGAAATTTAGTCCAAATTACCTTGTAAAGCATGCCCTAGTAAAGCATCTAGCTCAGGATTTAACTCTGCTTTCTCTTTCAACATATGGAACAGGAGCTGGTTTTGTGTAGCACTGGTTATTTCCGTTTGTTTAAGCCGACCTTCAAGTACTTTAATTTGAGCCTCTTTCTGGGCAGCCTGAAGACCCTGTAATTACACAGAAACATAATAACAACAAAAACAACAACAAATGGGGCGCCTGGGTGGCTCAGCGGGTTAAAGCCTCTGCCTTCGGCTCAGGTCATGATCCCAGGGTCCTGGGATCGAGCCCCGCATCGGGCTCTCTGCTTGGCTGGGAGCCTGCTTCCTCCTCTCTCTCTCTGCCTGCCTCTCTGCCTACTTGTAATCTCTATCTGTCAAATAAATGAATCTTTAAAAAAAAAAAAAAAAAAACAAACAAACAAACAAAAAAAAAAAACAACAACAACAATTATCTTAGGTCGTACAAAACAGAATCTACTAAAAAAGATCTGTATCAAATAGCAAATATATATGACACATGGACTTTGAGGTCAGATAGACCTTGATTCATGGACGCTCTTTCACTTACTAGCCTAGTGATCTTAAGCTAATTACCTCATTTTTCTGATTCCGTTTTCTCATATGCAAAATGATGTGAATAATACCTACCTCCTAGCACACTATAAAGATTAAGCAGGAGAACATAAAATAAAGGATCTAGCACAGTCCCAAAGTGGTGTTTAAGAAAAAAAGTGACTTAGAAATCATTATCACCTTCAACATTTAGGCCTAAGTTTCTTATAGCTGACAGGTTAATGCATTTACATTCAAAGAGGAGGGAAGTGTCACTGTATTTTTTTTCTTTCTGATCTTCTTTTGAACTTTAAAGAATCAATATTAAACCAAAATTATGATACCAAATTTGTCTGCACCCCCCAAGAGATTTTTCTTTTCATTTTTCCTTTGGTAAAGCAAAAGGTGAATTGTTTCTTATTTAAGCTTTTATCTCTTCTAATACACAAGTACAATGGATGACAAGCTAATGGAATTGATCTAAACAGCGCTGCCTTTTCTTAACTCTAAAGAAAGATAAAAGAATGGTTTTCAATTAAAAGAAATCTTACTTATTACAGAGGAAAGTGTCACTGGAGAAAGATAAACAAAATGAATTAATCAAAACTTGGGTTTTCAGTAATGGGGTAGTTAGAGCATACCTTATTGATACCCATTGACAAGAAGTGATCCAGCAGATATCGGGCTTCTGTAAGCGTGCAAGCATTAATGACTGCACTGACATCCAATGTTTCTCCTTCTTCCTACAACAAACCAGCATATGATGAACATTACTTTGAGCTGAATGTATTCAAACAGAAGCAAGAGCCCATTATTTCATTTATTTATTTGGTAGTATTGGGTTAGTTAATAAGACTCTTGAGGAAAACATAAAATATGATCTCTACCCCAAGAAACATGTGCGCCCGTTGAAAAGAAAAAACACACCTGATCAGTTAAGAATCCAGGGTGGCTCAACAAATGATATACATTTTTAAACATTTTTGATTTTACAAACAATAAATAATATCACAAAATCAACAAAGAAATCTGGAGACCAGGCAGGGAGTGATATCCACCCAAAACCTAAGAATCATATTAAACCAATAATTTAAAAATTTTTGATATAAAAATTCAAAGTGCTTTTAATGATAAATATGAAAATATCTTCCTTAAGCGATTCAGCATTTTTTACAATTACAAACCTTTGCTTCTTCCATCTGCATGATGTTGGCTTGACAATCAGAGATACTGTCATTGATGTAATCTATATTAGCAGTTAATGACTCCATCTCCTCATTGATGTTAACCACATTTTTATCTCCCTCTCCACTCTCCTTGATGATCTTTTCCCGTCTTTTTGAAAGTTTCTCTCGTCTTTTTGTGAGTTCTTCCCGTTGCTATTGAGAAGACAGATTGGATTTCAAGAAATAATATTGATCTGGGACCATAAGAACATTAGGCTAAGTGAAATTAGGCTAAGTGACTCATTTAAGTCACAGAAGGACAAATACTGCAAGATTGCATTTATATGTGGCATCTAAAATAATCAAACTCATAGATGCTCTAAATAAAATGGTGGTTGCCAGGGGCTAGGGGGAGGTGTCATTTGATGGGTCTGAAGTTTCAGCTATGCAAGATGAGTAAGTCCTAGAGATCTGTTGTACAACAGGTGCCTATAATTAACAACAATGCACTGTACACTTAAAAATGTGTTAAGAAGGTCAATCTCATGCTGTCTGTTCTTACCACAATTAAAGCAAAACAAAACAAACAAACAAAAAAATTAGTCACACATAATGCAATCAAAACTCACCCAAAAAAAGGAAGAAAAAAAAATTGGTAAGTATTCATTTACCCAGAGATCAAATTTGGAAAACTAAAAGTAAGAGCCAGCTAAGGAAGAACATATCTACGTTCTGTTTTCCACACCTTGAGGAGTCTATTCATATCCGCCTCCATATTGGAAATAGTCATTTTCTGCATGATGATGTCTGTGACCCTGCGCTCAAGAAGCTGCCACTTCATGCGAGCTGTCTTGGAAGTAAACACTCGGCCAGTCAATCCTTTTCTCTGATATTTTTTTCTATAATCATACAAAAACAAACACATGTAATTACTTAGGTGCTGATTTGATTGTACACTGCCAAATAATGAACTGTTCTCCACCGAAGTCCAACATTTAGTCATAATGCCACAAAGATTGTATCAGAAGGAACAGGAGAATTGTACTGACCTGGTTCCATTTGTTGTGGGCGTTGGTAAGGCCTGGACTCTTGCCACAGGAATTCTCATTTTCTGCTGGGCTCCTGCCCTTGATACATCTGCTTCCACAGCAGCTGCACTGGAACCCGCATCCTGAACAGGGGTATCAGATGAGCTCAGCTTCCGAGTGACTTTCCCAGCCACTCTGTCGGACATGGGCCTCACTTGCCTGCGAAGAGCTGTAACCTGAAGGAGCAAGAGAGACTGACTCGTCCTCTAGTCTACAGACATACATCATTTACCTCAAAGCCAGAGCGTTTCCTCCAAATGACTGACTTGCCTCTTCAGTTTTGCGACGAAGAACCACTTCTTGGTTTCTTTTTTGGGCTTCCAGAAGTCTAAGTTGATGCTATAAGATAATAACAAATACATTAAAATGATAAACTGAAAGATACAATGCTTCCTACTCCTGAATTAACATAGTCCCTTTGGGAACTATAATAGTTCTTAGCAGAATTTGAGCTTATAACAACCTTGCATCCATTGCTACAAATAAGGATATTTTATTGCAATAAACAAAAATGCATATTGATGCAGCCACCTTTTTCTAAAAAATGAAGTTATCTCTGTGACATACTTTTATCTAAGAAACACTATATAATGCTTACTATACACAAGTACTTTTCTAAGTGCTTTGTAAATATTATATCGTTTCATTTTTGCTAGACATTTGTTTTGCTAGCTAAAGCATGAACAGGATGAAAACAGCTTAGAATACTTTCAATAAAGTCATTTTATAATATATGCAGTAATTATTAACTCTCTTTTAAATATAGGGAAAACATATATTAATTATATTAACGCTTTATAATAACTTTGAAAATATTATGTTGGATAAAGTAAATAAACAATAAAACATGTCAGTATTGGCTGCCAATTTGTTTCTAGGTACTTTATATGATAAAGACAATTCATTATAAATTACTGTAAGCCATTTTATAAGGCTAAACTTTAGGGAACAATTTTGGGCTTAAAAAGAACAGAGATCCTATTTCTAGTTCTGTCATTTATTCAACTCTGTGACCCTGGGCAAGGCTTAGGAATTGGGCTTAATCACAAATATGCCCTCTGGGACTTAAATTCTGTGATATACCAAATAACCCTTCATGTTTTGCATCACTAATTTAAAGAGGTAATTCATCTCATGTTTATGTAAATTCATTCCTATGTCATCAGATGAGAATTCTTGGAGAAACAGATTCTATCTTATCACTCCCATATCGTCATTGCCTACAGCAATGATTGAATAGAGGTAAAGTTAACAAATCTTTTTAAATGAATGAACTACCAAACATTAAAATTAACATATAGTTTGAAACTTGTGACTACTACATTAAGTTTTTTTCTACTCTAAGTCAAATCTCAAGTTCATTCATATTCTTTGTATGGTGTACAAATATACAAAGGGTTAAAAGATGAATATGACATGAAACAATTTATAAAGAAAGGGGTTCAAGTGGCTCAGTTGGTTAAGTGACTGCCTTCAGCTCAGGTTATGATCCTGGAGTCCTGGGATTGAGTCCCACATCGGGCTCCCAGCTCCACGGGGAGTCTGCTTCTCCCTCTGAACTTCTCCTCGTTCATGCTCTCTCTCACTGTCTTTCTCAAATAAATAAATAAATAAATAAATAAAAGGGGTTCAATATGCACACAAGGCAATAAGTAAAAGGGTAAAAGAGTCTGAATGTTAGCTTTGTGTGTGATTATTCAGCCTCACATCTTTATAACAGAATAGTATATCATATATGATCCTATGTTGTGTAATAAGATTCAAAATTCCCTCCCAGGAGTTAGTTGTTCAATATTGACCTCTATGTCTCATAAGAGTTAGTTTCAAAGAAATAAATAGTGAATATTGTAAGGAAATTATACTTGTCATCCAAAAGTTTGGATTAAAAACAAAATAAATATGGTATTTGCCTTTCTCTGACTTATTTCATTTAGCATAATACTCTCCAGCTTTACCCATATCATTGCAAATGGCAAGATTTCATTCTTTCATATGGCTGAGTAATATGTAGAATTTAAGAAACAAAATAAATGAGCAAAGGGAAAAAAAGAGAGGTGCAAACCAAGAAACAGACTCTTAACTACGGAGAACAAACTGATGGTTACCACAGGTGAGGTTGGGGTGGGGGCATCTATGAAACAGGTGATGGGAGTAAGGAGGGCATTTGCTGTGTTGAGCCCTGGGTGTTGTATGGAACAGCTGAATCACTATATTATATGCCTGAATCTAATATTACACTGTATGTTAATGGACTGGAATTTGAATAAAAGCTTCTAAATAGATACATAAATAAACAGCCAAAAAGTAGAAATAACCCAGATATCTACCAATTAAGGAATGGATAAACAAAAATGCTCTATCCACACAGTTATGAAAAGGAATGAACTACCAGTACATGCAATATCGAGGATGAACCTTGAAAACATCATGCTAAATTTAAAAAACCAGATAAAAAAGGCTATATATTGTATATTCCATTCATATGAAACATCCACAGTGGGCAAATCCACGGAGACAGAAAATATAGTAGAATTGCTATCAGGGGCCAGGGAGGGGGAAGAATGGGAGTGACTGCTAATGGGTATGGAGTTTCTTTCTAGAGTGATAAAAAATATTCTGGAATAAAATAGTAGTAATCCTTGCACAATTCTGTGAATATACTAAATCCTTGAATTGTACAGTTTAAAGGAGGGAATTTTATGGCTTGTTAACATATGCCAATTTTTATAAATAGGAAAAAAGAAAGAGCCATAGCCTTAATACAGCAGTCATCTCATGAGAATAATCTATTTTTCTCATTATTCCCTTCTATCTCCTTAAATTTTCTCTTTACTTCCCAAAGTACATGTCTACTTTCTAAAATATGCTGTTTGCTCACATTTTCTCCAGGGAGGATTTAGAACAAGTTAAGCAAGAAAAAAGAACAGAGGCTGAAACCTAACCAACAATGGGGAAAAGACCATGATGGCCTCTTCTTTTGAGGAAAAAAAAAAATCATAAATGAAATAACCATTTTGCCAGAAATTTGGAAAGAAGAAAAAACAAACTGACTATAACCTAAAACCTTAACACAATTACAGTTAGCACGTTGGTATATATCCTTAATACTTTTTCCCTCATTTTAATCAAGCATGCATAGAGGAAATGCTACTTTATGGGGTGCCTGGCTGGCTCAGTCAGTTAAGCATCTGCCTTCGGCTCAGGTCATGATCTCAGGGTCCTGGGATGAAGCCCCACATCGGGCTCGCTGCGCAGCAGGGAGTCTGCTTCTCCCTCTATCTCTGCCCCTCTCCATCCCCCTCATGTTCTCTCTCTGTTTCAAATAAATAAATAAATTCTTTTTAAAAAATGCTACTTTACACTTAATGTTAAATCACAGTCATTTTTCATTTTACTATGCAGTTTCCAAATCCAATCTTTAATGGCTGAATAATAACCTATTAAATGAGACGGAGAATAATTAACCATTCCCATTACTATCAAGCATCTTGATTGTTTTTACATTTTTCACTATTACAAACAACCCTAAAGTAAAGATTTTAACACATAACAAATTTTTTGATTTTAGATTATTTTCTTATTCTAAGTTCATGGGAGAAGTAGGATTCTTAAGTGAAAGAATGTGAAAACTTTTATAGCTCTTAGTAAAGCTGCCTCAGTGAAAATGGGTTATTATTCCAGGAACATTGCTAAGAATTTCTAGTGGTGAAACTGTCTGGAGCCATCCTAAAATCACTATTTTACATAATACTGCAAGTAGTTCCCTGATCTCCTTGGAGATCATCAATTATTCTTTGCCATTTTCTTGCATCTCAGCATCTAGGAAATAAGCAAGCCTCTAATAAAGCTTATAATAATATTATAGTGTTTTTATGACCTTGTATATTGAGTTACTATAATCCATATATTATAATAAATGCCATACTTAAAATTAATGCTTGCTTATGATCCTTAACCTGCACTTAATAGTTACAGTTATCAGAAAATTTTCTTCCATTTACTAAACAAGCTTGTTCAATGTACAATATTTGTATGTAACTGAAAGTTAAAGTCCACTCACATCTCTTTTACGTTGATCTTTTTTCAACTGAGCAATCTCTCTGTTTCTTCTAGACTCTGTCAATCTGGCTTTTTCTTGTTCTTCTTTCATTTGTTTCATTAGCCGAACCTAAAAAAATTAGGTAAATACATCTACTGGCATTTTCTTATCACAACATTCGTTAAATTAATCACACATATGGAAATAAGCAGTTAGAATTCTGAATACTTAACAAGGAAAAAATGGAGCTTTGATGCCCATTTTAAATGGTCAATGCTGATCACAGAAATAGAATTAGAAATTCTATTTAAAATTTCTAATTAGAAATAGAAACATAGAATTTCTAATTAGAAACATTTCTATTTCTAATACTTTTCTAATATGTTTCTATCAATTGCTTAGTGCTGTATCCATTTTATATTCAGTGTTCAATTGTTCTATAACTTGAAGGAATTTTTGGTACTTATTACCAGTAGCTATATGACCTTGAACAAATTACTTAACCTCTCTAAGTTTTCATTTCTCATATATAAAATAGAGATAACAGCTCTATGGCATTATTGAACTATTATGAGAATTTATTGAGTAATACCTGTAGAGTGCTTATAACAATGTCTGGCATATAGTAAGCACCTAATAATTTTAGCTATTGCTGTCATCAGCAAAGACACATTATGATCTAAAACTTCCTAAATCATTTTCACATTTGCTATTTCACATTTGCTATTTGACATTGATTGTCATGCCAAATGTTAATAAGAATTAATACCACAACAAAAACACAGAACAGATAAGGATTCACATATTCTCTTTTGTCAAGAAGACAATTTATATTTTTCTGTGCATGGGAAGGATAAACACTAAATTCAACATAGTTGTTACGTCTGGGGGCAAAGACAGTAGTTACCTCTGGGGGCAAAACTTCATACATAGGAAGTTTTGTGTATACTGTAATGTTTAACATCTTAAATAGAAATATAGTGCTCATTATGTAATTATCAATAATTTTTTGCATGTTCAAGATATATTATGTGTTTCAGGAAGAGAGCTATATCTGTAGTCAAAGAAGCCCTGTTTTTGACATGATTTTCAGCTACTCTGAAGAAAGGCTTTGATAATGGATGAGTATAGGAAACAAATTCTAATTGCCAAAAGGAAGTGCATCGCTTGTAAGACTGGGTTATCTTTTATTGAATATGGAAAGAACCACAATAATTTTTTGTCCCAAATGACACAAATATCCTCAACATCAGACTTTAATGCAAAATATAATCATACCTTTGTTTTTTTCATTTCCATCACATCCTGTTGCAATTTCTTCAATTGCTTTTCATATTGAGACTGGTTTTTAAGCAGCCTTGCATGCTCTTTTTGGGCTGTCTGAAGTCTTTGTAGTTCTTTATTCATGGCTTGGAGTTTCTTTTCATATTCAGACCTAACTTTTTTTGCCTTTTCTTCTGAGTAGGATTCCACTGAACCTAAATGACCAAAGGATATTTGTATTTATTTCTATGAGATACAGATTCTCATTTTGTAGATTTACAACTCATGAGCTCAGAGAAGAACTACCTTCCAAACACAAACCTCAGGAGGTCAGGGCATCTATGAATCACTCTCTCTTTTATTAGCTACTCTCAGCTTGTTTAACAATTATTTAAGTTTGTTTTTTTTTTTAAGATTTTTTTTTAAAGATTTTATTTATTTATTTGACAGACAGAGATCACAAGTAGGCAGAGAGGCAGGCAGAGAGAGAGGGAGAAGCAGGCTCCCTGCTGAGCAGACAGCCTCCAGGCCTCGACCAAAGGACCCTGAGATCATGACCTGAGCCGAAGGCAGAGGCTTAACCCACTGAGCTACCCAGGCGCCCTTAAGTTTTGATTTGTTTTGTTTTTATTTAAAAATTATTCCCAGCATAAATCAAGACAGTAAAAACAATTAGCCACAACTTTGCACAAAATAATTAAATAGCCAGGTAAGTACCAGAAAGAAAAAAATAAGCAATATTTGACATAATGAGACAAACTCACATAAAAAGTGGCTTCTAATGTAATTTCTTTCCTCTAAAGGCAGAAATGATAAAAATCCATTTTTGCAATTTAGTTGGAATTTTAATTAGAAGTAAATGTAATTCTTACCTAAGTTCTGCAGCACCTGGTCTCTCTCAAGCTGAGTGTCCCGAATTTTATGTTGTAGCATCATTAGCTTCTCTTCATATTGCTTTTTCAGTGTCTGCAGTCTTTTCTGGCTGTTTTCTAGTTCATCAATCAGCTTCTGCTTGATTGCAATTTCACAAGTAATGTTTGCTAAGTCTGCTTGATAATTGGCTATTTATAAAAGAAAAAATAAACACACTGTAATAGGCCACAATATCATAATTCTAACTTGCAAGCAAAAGCATGAAAACCATCATCTATATCCAGGTATTCACTTAGCAGCTATAAGGAAAATGTCCTGAATAAACCAAAAACTAAAAAAGAGGTGAACAAGATAGACTTTTTACATTGATCAGTGACAACAGACACTATTTGTGCTAAGAATGGAAATCACACGATGACTAAATCCAGGAGAGGCAGAAACATGAGGCTGGGAGGGGATACACAAGGCAGCAGTTATAAAAGCTGCCCTCATCAAGAATGGAAATAGAGAATGTTTCCTGCCCATATTTTTAAAAAATTGCCCAAATTAATTTTTGTCCTTGTACTAAACAGCAAGTACCTTTCTCATCTGATTCGGAATCTGATTCATCGGAGCTTTCACCCCCTTCCATGTCATCTTCTTCCTCCTCCTCCTCCTCCTCCTCTTCCTCGTGATCACTCACTTCTTGACTCTCTTCCTAAAATGTAATTTATGACCATTAATAGCACAATATCAACAAACAAATTGATTACTTCATTAAGAGAGATTGCTGGAGTACTAAATATAGAAGTACACAAATTTCACCTTTCATCAAGTACAAAAATCATTCCACAATTTTAGGGTTTTTACATAATTTTATCTTAAATAAATAAAATAGTACTTCATCTCTCCTAGTCTTCTACCCCCCCCGCCCCACACAAGGCTTTCACGTTGTACAAGATTGAGAGTTGCCAGTATTTTATAGCTCATATTTCTAAAGAAAAGAAGTCCTCAAGCACATAGTTTAAAATGGATGCATGATAATCATTTCTCTTTTCTACATATAAAAGTTAGTATAGTTACCAGCAACCATAAACAAGCTAAATTCAGCCACTGAAATGTAGAAGTTCATTCCCTCAAACTTACCACTTCTAATTCATTGTTTTCTCTTTCTGTAATACCTTTTTCTTCTTTCTTCTCTTGGTCAGTATCTGTATTATCCTCTTTACCAGCCACACTTAAAAAAAAAAAAAAGGAACAAAAGGGTACAGTATTAAAATAGAGAGGAAAATTTTTCACTTTTGTCTCCCAAATCTTAAAAATTGACGATCTTAAAAATTATCAATTATTTGTGAAAACAAACTAAGAATTTATCATTTGACTGAGCAAAGTTATGTCTGATGCTTCAGAGGAAAACAGAAATTGCCATTCAAACAATAGTGAATTATGTCATTGGAGAAAAGCTTATTTTCTAGAAACACTGAAGAACAGATTATACCTTAGGGCATGAAATCTGATGAAACAGCTCTGAACTAGTCACAGTGACAGCCAATTAACTAGAACATAGGTGATTTAAATTCAAAGGAAATCACATATTTTTTCTTTTCTCATCTAAATATTTGACTTTTTCCATCTAAATACAAAAAATACAGAAGTTGAAATTTAATTGATGTCCTAATACACTTAAGGATAAATTTAGAGATCCAGAATAAATCTGCTCACAGTAAGTTTGTCTACACTGGCTATATCCATTAGAGTAGTTAGATCTTCTCTAGTAATAGCACAGGCTTTTTTCCTAGGCCATACCTATGACACAGGACTTTTCTTAAACTGTTCTCACAGAAAAGGGTCTTGGCACATCAAAACTGTCTGAGGTTCAACCTGACCTTTGACTGAATAGGAAATTTCAGGATCTGCCCCAAGATTAGCCATACCAAATAGAAGCCTCCTGTTCGGTCTTCTAGTACTAACAGCTCTACCCACATACTGATGTCAGGTAATGCTTATAACCAACCTAACTCAGCCCTAGTGGCCTTGAGAAGACAGTGCACAGTACAGCAAGCAAAGTCTTTCACACTTAATTCACTGTGACTCTTTTAGGGTCCAGCAACCATGATCAACTATGCACAGAAGTTATACATCTGCTCACTAGACTCATACATTCAATCATACTAAATAATATTAAGAAAGTGAACTTCAAATAAATCTATATGTGAAAGATTTCTTCTTGTGCCACTGTAACATTTTGAAATCATCAAGGATAAAAAAAAAAATACTCAGATATTCTCCAAATAAAATTCTCCTACAAAGAGCTTAAAGACTTTATCTAAGTACTTTTATAACAGCTATCATTTCTTTCAGCTACTATGTTACATTAAAAAGCTGCCCTAGGGGCGCCTGTGTGACTCAGTGGATTAAGCTGCTGCCTTCGGCTCAGGTCGTGATCTCAAGGTCCTGGGATCGAGCTCCGCATCAGGCTCTCTGCTCCGCGGGGAGCCTGCTTCCTCCTCTCTCTCTGCCTGCCTCTCTGCCTACTTGTGATCTTTCTCTGTCAAATAAATAAAGAAAATCTTTAAAAAAAAAAAAAAAGCTGCCCTAAAACCTAGACTCATTTTGAGTTTCTAGGATAAAATTTTAATCTTATTTAAGCTCTGTTATTATTAAACTGTAATGTTTAACCCTAGGTTCTAGTTCTCACAGATAATTTTGTACTCAAAACAAGATAAATATTTTTCCCTTTTAAGCACTTTTCAGAATTCTTAATTCCTGTTCTTTTTGTCATTATTTCTTTAATTTCTTTCTTTCCTACTAAACTGTAAGCCTTAAGAAGGCAGGGGTCATGCCTGTTTGACTCAGCATTATGTCCCCAGTACCCAGGGGATGTACATAATAAATGTGCAGTAAGTGTTTATTAAATACACTAATCTCTATGACTGTGCATGAGCACCTGTTTGTCACCTCTATGGGTCTCGTGCACGAATTATGTTGGAGTCTAATGGCACAGGCTGAAAGATGCACAAAGATGCATAGAAAATGGCATATCTCTAGAGTGAGAAGGAACAACCAGTAGCAATACCAATAAAACAATCTTAACTGGAAAGAAATCAAGAAAATTCTAACAGGGTTGCATGATTGTTGTTAAATCATTTTGTTAGAGAAAATTTTTGATTATACCGAATGCCTCTCTTACATCACTTGTGTTATACTAAGGCTGTTGATTTCCGCCATGCAGTTCCAACTGCAACTCTAAAAAGAAATTCCCTTCATCCATCATCCCACTCAAAGGACTGTACTAGGCACTCAAACAGACTATACTTGAAGTTTAGGACTAAGGTTAAGACAGGTGAATATGTTTGGAAAGATATTCCCCATGAGCATTCCCCTGTCTTTCCCCTATGCAGGCTTTCTCACCTGTAAATTGTTGCGGCACACAATTTTTGTTATTGTTGATTGTTTCATTATTTAAGCTCCAGCCCAAATTCCCTCTCACTCTGGTTTATAGCTAAATAACCACTTTATTCTAACCCTCATACTTTCTCCAAGTCACCAGTATCCAGCAAATGTTACTTTTCACTTATATATATAGTTAACTCATATATTACAAACTGTTCACGCGAATTCTGATGCAGAAAGATCACCAGTTGTAACTTTACATTAATTTCCCTGTATAAATCACTTAAGACTTAAGCTTTTAAAAATACAAGTTGATACTTTATAATAATTGTATCTCAAATATCCAAGTTCTTCTCAATAAAGTGAGACAAATTGATATCTAAAACAACTAAGCAGCAATGAAAAATATTTACGTTTGCATGTTACAAAGAATCAGAATCTTGGATTTGGAAGGAACTCTACTGATCATGTGGTTTAACCCCTTTGACATTTGACTACCAATGTCAACATTTTTGGTGAAAACCTAAAAAGAAACTGGCTCAGGGAAGTTAATCCACTCAAGAGTACTAGAACCAAGTGTCTTGACTACCAGGTGGGTATTCTAGAATCTTACACTTAAAGTTCAGTTCACAGACATAGAAGCATTGGCATTACCCAGAAGCTAGATAGATAAGTAAAATCTTAGACTCCACCTCAGTTTTGGTGAATCGGAATCTTCATTTCATACTCATATTCATACTTTCATATTCATACTCAGGTGATCTGTATGCATATTCATACATACATAAAACTGCTCTGCTTTTGCTGTCCTCTAGGGGAAGATATAAAAACTGGAAGCAAACTTTACTCACTGAAGACACTTAAAGGACTTGAAAATGTTAAGGTGGAAGGATGCTTCCATACATTATTTTAACTATGTATTTTATTTTGACCTTCTGAAATAGAAGAAATCTCACATTTTTAATGCTGTAATTTAATTCTTATGATAAATGTAATGTCCTAAATATATACTAGTTAGATGAGTTCTAGTGCAACTTACAATTAGAATTACATTCTTATTGTAGAATACTTTAAATAAGTTATAGAATTATAGAATAAAATTATAGATACTACAGACTACTATAGAATGTGTGGAATATAATTATGGAATGTAAATTATTAAATAATTTTAAGAAAATATAATTTTTAAGCTTTCATATTTAAAATAAGTTATTACTGTAACTAATTACTGCATAGTGAAAGTTCCTAAAAGGCTTATTTTAAGTAAGAGTTGAAATTTCTAAAGCGGTGCTTCTAAAATATTTAAATATTATTTTCTTAATCATTTTGATTATATAATCTGGGAGCTTATTTAGAAAAATCTATGAAGAGAAGTCCTGATGAGTAGTAAAATACCACTTGATCCTGGTTTAAGAATGACTAAAATGCAAATATTGATTATATGGAGAATTCGAAAACATGCTTTTAAATCTAGCTTAAATTTTTTTTTTAAAGATTTTATTTATTTATTTGACAGATAGAGATCACAAGTAGGGAGGGAGGCAGGCAGAGAGAGAGAGAGGAGAAAGCAGGTTCCTTGCCAAGCAGAGAGCCCGATGTGGGGCTCGATCCCAGGACCCTGGGATCATGACCTGAGCGAAAGGCAGAGGCTTTAACCCTCTAGCTTAAATTTTAAGTGAAAAAAAGAAAATATCCTGTTTCTGACACTCACCTCAAATACATTTTAAAAGCAACAATTATATTTCTAATCCAACCTTAAAAATGTCTTTAAGGGGCGCCTGGGTGGCTCAGTGGGTTAAGCCTCTGCCTTCAGCTCACGTCATGATCCCAGGGTTCTGGGATTGAGCCCCACATCTGGCTCTCTGCTCAGCAGGGAGTCTGCTTCTCCCCCACCCCAACCTCTGCCTGCCTCTCTGCCTACTTGTGATGCCTGTCAAATAAATAAATAAAATCTTTAAAAAAAAAGGCTTGTAAATCTTATCTGTGATAAGGCCACAGTTTCCTACTGGTTTGTTGCTGTTTAATGTTGCTTTCCAACAACTATTACAAATATTTGTATATACAAATACATTTGCATTGCAAATATAATATTCCAAATATTACACCAAATAAGGAAGAGAGGAGAAAAACCCACCTGTGATTTAGCATGGGCTATGACAAAATCTCAGTTTCCACCCAATTAAAAATTCCCACTGTTCACAAGTTTTTGAAAGACACATTCTGAAAGTCAATGGTGGGTTTTGAAGCGTCATTTTTTTTGCCTGAATAAGGGAATTCACTATCATAACTATGATAGTTTATTCAAAAATCACAGGAATTTTAATCCAGGTAACCAGTGAGCATTTTATTCTGTAAAAGTAGTTTCTGGAAATATATTTCATGTATTTCTCAATTTTGTAAAATCATCATTAATTTTAGGAGCACCAAGCTAATCTAGTCTGAAACAATCTATAATTCTATAACACATTTCTTTGTGAATGGCAACTAAGTATTTAAATGACATTTTAATAAAAAACCTGGGAAATATTCCAACCTTCTTTCTTCTCGATTGCTTTCCTCAAGTTTCTGTAGCCTTCAAAATCACGAGGCACAGTATTGGAAGGCCAAGCCAATGAAGGACAAACCAGACAGTAAAAAGCGAAAGTGATAAGAAGGTAAAAATGATACATGAGCTTGAAGACTTTAAAATAAATTTTAAAAGATATCATCAAAGGACAATACACAGTAAAAAGGCAATACATTTTGTATGAATAAAAAGTAAGTAGAAAAACAAGCAGCATTATATCTAAGAAAAGTATATAGACTTTCAGTTGAAATTATTTAGCAGTAAAATGTAGTCTTAGTTTATATAACTTGATCAGTAGTAAGAGTGTTTGGATGCCATTGCTTTTTAAAATATGAAATGTTTCCACCTTCTCAGTTTCCCCAAAAAGACCACTTTCAATAACATCTTCTTCCTTGTAAGCCTTCCCAAAAGATATTTTTATGGCATCATCAAAAGGACGTCAAAAAGTAATGCCTTTATACCATAATACCATTAATACTACATACTAGAATGCTACTTTTAAAACTTGTTTTTTATTCTTAATACACTACATGTGAACATCACTAAATGTAAAAAAAAGTTCTATTTCAAAATTATATATGAAATGGTATTACAATCAAATGAGTATGGTTGTTATGATATCAGTGAAAAACTGTAATTTTATTAATTGAAAATAAAATCTCATAATATCACTGTACTAATAATTAGAAATTATTAAAAGGGCTAAGGCAAAGTGGGTAATAAATGGGAAATGTAGTACTTTCCATTAGTAAGACTGATCTTCAACCAGAAATATATAAGAAAAACTAAAGATACATACTTAAAGACTTTGAAGTATAATTGAAACAATATTCAATACACAGAATTGGGGATCTTTACTCAATGGAATGTACTGAATACCAATATTTGTTATATAAACAAAAAGACAGATGTGCTAGGCTCCAATTAAGCATATAGCAATCTTGATAGAGCACACTTCTGACCAGAATTCCATAAATATTTTTCAGAATCATCAATATTTTTAAATGAAGAGATTGGGTCTTAAGTATAAATTATATCAAGTCAGTTATTTTCTTGTGCTGGCATGTGATTTTTATTTGTTGGCCTGCGATTGTTTTTCCTAATCAACTTATATATTGCCATTACAAGAAGAGACTAGCAATCTTTCTGGGGAAAAAAAGTTCTAGAGTGATATTCACCAGGGATCAAAAGGTCCAGTATAATGGCTAGAAAAAGGAAAATAAAGCCATCACTTAAGAAATCTATGTGTTACTAGAGTTTCAACCTGACACCACTAAACACAAGTATAATGCAGTCTGATTAATTAGTAAAGGTTTTATAATTCAAGTCATTTAAAGCTAGATATCCAAAAAACATGGGGAGTAATGCCTAATCTAGGCTTACACTAATGAAAATGAGCTACAGTAGCTCAAAGGATATGGTTCCCTGGCAAAGAGCCCAAATTTTCTATGTCCGATATGCAGAGTTTTTGTTTATCTAACACAAGAGAGCTCTATTAAAACGTATGGATGAGGGGTACCTGGGTGGCTCAGTGGGTTAAAGCCTTTGCCTTCAGCTCAGGTCATGATCCCAGGGTCCTGGAATCAAACCCCGCATCAGGCTCTCTCCTCAGCAGGAAGCCTGCTTCCTCCTATCTCTCTGCCTGCCTCTCTGCCTACTTGTGATCTCTGAGTGTCAAAGAAATAAATAAAATCTTTAAAAAACAAAAACAAAAACATATGGGTGATATAAGCTAATAAGTAGATAAACATTAGATGACTTTTCAGTGGTTTCTCTAAACAACATTGCAACAAGTAGTTCAAAGACAGTGGAGGGCAGAAAAAAAAAAAAAAAACTAATTATCTGATACTTCCCCATAACTTAAAGTTTTCATTCCGTTTAGTTCCATTACATGGAGAAAGGATGCTTCTCCTATAAAGAGGAGAGAGAACGACAAATCTTGCCAACAATATTAATATTTCTGTTATTGAAAAAGAGGTAACACAGCCTCTTCAATTATTCCACTTTATTTTGTTATACTCCCGTATTTTCCTATCTAAAACTATGGATGATTTTACAAGTCAGTAGAAAATAAGCACAGACAAGAAGAAGAATAAACCTTAAACTCCCACGCATTAATTTTTGTAGCTCTGATAAAGACTCTGATGCAGAAAAAGTTTCAACTTTCATGTAAAACAGGAATTATGATGCCCTCCTTCAACATAAAAGCAGTTTCTAACATAAAAATGACCCCCTTGCTACTCTTGCTACCAACGCTTACTTTGTTAGAGGTCCCGTAACCACTACAGCCAAAAACTAACAAACAAAACAAAGTAAATTAAAAGAAATGGAGCTTCTAATTTGTGGCTTTAGAGGACAGGAACGAAAGCAACTATGAGAATGAGGACAGCTTAGGAAATCTGAACCCAAAAGTGAAACCCCAGATAGATCTTGGAAACTCTCAGCTAAAAGAAGGTAAATATCTTTCCTACATAACTTGATTTTTTTTCCTTCGTGAGGTTGCTGTTGCTCAGTATTTGAATTAATGCTTCCTCTTTCAAAATTATAAACATCCTTAGAAAGGAGGGTTATTGGTTATAAGTTATAATGTGAATATATATAGCATGGATTCCTTTAGCCATAGATGGTTTTGGTCCCAAATTTGAATTTAAAGACAGAAAAAAAAAAGGAAGTAGATGATTTTGAAATCAGTAATACTTTGGAATAGGGTGAATTACAAGAGAACTGACCTCCCATGGGAGGAATGGACCATAACAGGCATAAGGACAAAGAGGGTCAGAAGATGGAATGAAAAGGATGCCTAAGGCAGAAATTCACACTTCTCCCTGAAGGCTGGTTATACCCATGAAAGGAAAGAAAGTTTCTTTTCCCTTTTTTCCTTTTCCTCTTCTCTTTTGAATTGCTCTTGCCACACTACGAAATGGGTAAAAAAAAAATCATTTCATGTGAGTCAGCTGGGAAACTTGGACAATATATATTTGTAATATTTTCCAGAGAAAATTAGTCCCAAATTTTCAAATAATTTTTTTTCTTATTTTTTTTTCCAAAGAATTTTTTAAATGAACTAATTGTGTATGTAAGGTTGAGGCAGAACCCAAATTTTGCAATGCCCTCTCTGATGAATAAAATAAACAAAAACGAGGGCTATAAAACAACTCAACCAGAATCAATGTACCTAAACAGGAGCTCTTGCCTCTAAAGAGTTCCAGGGGAAGACCAGACAAACTGCAGTCATTCAAAATTCTTGTGGAACTCTTTGTTATTTGTTTGCTTCAAACTGTAGCAAACCCTTTGGCTAAAATGACAGCTTACTTACATTTTTAAAATAGGAATTTGCATTACATCCAGTCTAAAAGTTATAAGGATCTACAGCAAAAAGTTAACAATGATTAAAGAAATGCTTTAATCAAGCTGAGTGAAACAGTATTGGTTCTCATGTTTAAATCCACAACAAGGTTTGAATAGAATGTGGTAAGAAAAATTGTATTAAATTCTACAAATATACATATGGAGTAAGATAGACTCATAAACTGGTTCTAAAGGCTTTCATGCAGTTTATGGCACACAAGCAAATTTTTTTTTCCAGGTTCACACTATATTATATAGGTTTCAATTCTACAGAGACATGATATAGCATGTAGGTGAAAATGCTAAAAAAGTATGTTTTAAAGTATCATATGTGATTATTAATTTTTAGGAAGCATTAATCTTTCTCATTTTAGACTATCATTGACTTTTTTCAAGATGGTTAAGGTAATATCTCTAAATTTACCTTATCTAGTTTGGTTTTTTCTTCACCAATTTTATTTTTTTATTTCATATCATTTTTTGTTAAAAATAACTTTTTTCACTTGGGTTCTTATGTTTAAATACAGTTGTTTGGTAAGGTCTTCCTAGCATTAACATCTGCTATTATTTTTTATCATAACAATTATTACATCTAACATAATCACTGAAATAGTCAATTTTTCACTTTGAAATGACAGCTATTTAATTTTTTTACTTTAAAAAAGCACCAGAGACAAATGTTAATATATTTTTCCTTTAGTACTATTTACCAATCAAAATGCTTCTTTCCCTGCACTGTCACAAAAATAACCTCCATCAGAAGTATTATTTTAGGGTACCTAAGCTCACTATAAAAATGTCAAAACAGTATAGGTTTCCCTTTTTTTCATTATTCGGACCAAACGGGTGATTATGATAACATCTCTAAATTTACCTCAAAATGAAACAGCAGAATCAGTTCATGACCTTGAGAAATATACCCTTCCTTACACTTACTATTCATGAACAAAACCAAGACCTTTAAAAACAAGTCACACTGTTTGGTATTTTGACCAACTACAAAACTAATATTATAAGAGAATAGTTAAGTCATGAGCAAAAGTCTCATTTTCATTCAAGCAGTACGTTGGATCACATATAATTCTGTGATCACTGTTTCAGTGTTAACTACTCTGCATAAAGCTAATCATTACATATCTTACTGCTGCCATAATCAGCCATCCATGAAAAACACCTATTAAGACACTAGTATCCTAAGAATGCAATTTCAGTTGCAATGCCTCCTAACCATAAATGTGTAACTCCTTGTTTTAATTATTCTAATCATTCCTTCTTAACTCAAGGACACATAGCAGAATTAACTTGAAAAATTTAAACCTCCAGTTACTTAAGTCAACTGGACTGTTCAAGGAAGAAATGCCTGGTTGCCTACATAAACTTCTAAATAAACTGAGCAAACAGCAGGTAGACTAAATGTCTATAATAATTCTACAAAGCAAGCTTCTTGCAACAAACCATTTGACAGCTGTGCCCCCTTTTGAATATCTAGCCAAAACGCTTAAAATTAATTTGACTGGCATGTTCAAAATATATTTAGTAACTATTGTGACTGCACCACAGAATCAGTAGGTAGACATGTAAAGAATTTGTGAATATTTAACCACTCACACATTACAAGTGGTCAAATTTTTATTTTCTTCTTCTTGGCACCCAGTTGATTTTAGAAGAAGATATTATCAGGATGCAAGAAAAAGAAAGCCTAGAACAGTGGTGAAAAGCTGAATAACTCCTTGTTGATTCAAAAAGCCTAAAATAACATAAATAACTCTGACATAATCAAATTGGAAGCCCTGCAGAAAATACTGAAGAGACCAAATGACATTAAATGACAGTCTGATGGATTAGTTTAGCCTTTAGTTAAACTAATCTAGACAGGAATCAGATTATATTCATGAGACTACTTAATTGCATTAGAAAATGGGAAAGAAATGAAAAGAGTGAGTTGTAATGGTAGAGCAAGCTTTGCAGAAAAGATGAATGGAATGCAAAAGCAACTATTTGAAAAATAATAAAATAATTTCAAATACTAATTTTACCTTGTCATAGTCTAAATAAAATCTACTACCATATTATTATAATTAACTTATTTTTCTTATATACAAGTAGAGATAAACCAGTAAACATATATCATTATAATTTTCAGCTAATTTAAATGACATTTTCCTTAATAATATAATGTAAGACTATGTATACTCACTGTAATTGCAAATTAAGATATCCTGCAAAGAAAGAAAAACAAGGATTCATATAGCAGTGACTTCATAACACTACCTTTTTTTCTTCTTCTTTTCTTTCCTTTTCAGCTTCTCTAAATCTTTCTTAGCTAGATCTATAATTTCAATGGTCTCTTTGTCTGAGGACAGTATAGTAGGAGAGAAAGCTGATGATCCACTGAAATACGGTGATCTTGCTGTGGCTCTTGTCAGGTTTTTCCGAAGGTTCTCATTCACTGCTTCACTTTCTAATAATTTTGCCCTAGTGAATAAAAATATGTTTAAACAGGAAACATTTTTTATTATGGCAAATAATTTATAGCATACAATTTACCACCCTAACCATTTTTAAGCATATAACTCGGCACCACAAAGTGGATCCAGACTATTGTGCGACCACAACCACCGTCCACCTCCAGAAATTTTTCATTTTCTCCAACTAAAATTCTGCACCCATTAAATATGAACTCATTTCCCTCTGCTCCAAACTCCTAGCAACCACCATGATACTTTCTGTCTCTACAGTCTGACTACTCTAGCAATAAATAGGGGACATTTTAAATATATTGTTTCGTATGCTAAAAGGTTATTCAAAATGTATCTCAATGTTGCTACAAGGTAGGATTGTTGTTTTGTTTTGTTTTTTTTAAATAAACAGGCTCACAAACATTAATGCTTAGGATTTTTTAAATTCTCTAATTAAATAATTATAAATTTGAAATCACATTTTTAGTGCTCAGAAGTGCCAATGGGTAATTAGATTAGTTGCATTCTGGCCAGTAGGCATTACTGATGTTGCTTTGTAAACCCATCATTTAAATTTAAAATCTACAAGCAGCATGGTCCCCTTTCTTTCAGTGCTTCATTCATCATGCTATAATAGCATTTCCAAATCTTTGTAAGGAATAGTTAGTTAAACATGCCCCAAACTGGCTAAAAGACATCTGGCTCCCAAGCATGGCGTGGGAAAAGATGGTATCTCCAAGGAAACCTGAGTTTAATAATTGAAAACATTCTTTTGTTTGCTCAAGCAGTCCTAATAATGACAGGAGGAAAATGTATGTACTGTCAGTAATATGCAAAAAACATAGAATGACAAGATTCTGAAAGAGGGGACTCTTGAAACAAAAAGGGATTCAGAGTCCCCTAGACTAGTCCTTTATTTCTACTTGATTTAAAATCATCAAGAACACAATTACCTATTTCAATATAATAGATTTCCAAGGTCAATTTGGCAGAAGGGTGATTGAGACAGGGCCATAAGGAGAAAGTACTACCTTACTAGATCTGTCTCGAAACTATATTGCACAGGACTTCTGCCCTATGTCCAAGTATTTCAGAGAAAGATGCTAGATTAATTTGCAACTTATAAGCTCGAGAAGATGCAGTCAGCTCTGTTTTGTTTTTTTTCACTACCAAAATTATTCATGACACTGTTGGAATCAGCTAGAAACCATGTACATAAGTCAGTGAATACATGTTTCAAGTCAGGGTCTTATACAATCTTTAATGAAATTATTTTATTATATGTCTGGTATCATATGTAAGCAGAATAACAATTAATTTGAAATGTTTAAGTAGCTGTGTACAAATTTCCAGGTTAAATGATTTAAAAATTATTTTAAAGAAACTTCTGAATATAATTCTGTCATTTTGTTCAACAAGAGCATAACCTAAGTATAAAAACTCAGGTTTAACTATAAAAACTCAAAGTCAGGGGCGCCTGGGTGTCTCAGTGGGTTAAGCCTCTGCCTTCGGCTCACGTTATGATCTCAGGGTCCTGGGATAGAGCCCAGCATCAGACTCTGCTCAGCAGGGAGCCTGCTTCCCGCTCCCCCCCCACCCCCGCCTGCCTCTCTGCTTGTGATCTCTCTCTCTGTCATAAATAAATAAAATCTTTTAAAAAAACCCTCAAAGTCACAATTCACATTTTTCTGTATTTTCAATATAGCCTGGGTATCTAATAATGAATGTCAAGAATAAACAAAAATATAATAAATTAGCTATCAATAATGGCCTGTTTCGTATTGGTTCATTTATATAATAACCAGATAAGTTCTATTTTTATCACCTGATTTAAGTTTGAATTTCATAAGGGGTATATTCAATGTTCTTCAATGCTGGTGCTGATAAAAGCTGAAACCTTTAGGGATCAGCTCCACAAAGCTGAAGATACATTAGCAGAAATTGCTTTTTGGGCTTTTTTGATAACAACGCTCTCTTTCTCTTCCCACTCACCAACCCACCCTGCTGCCTGCATTTCATTTAATAGGAGACCAACCAGTGAGTCATTAGAGGAAGAATACCAACTTCCCTGGGAAGGAGCAGACTGAAGGCTTGCATCTTAGCTCTGTCACTCACTTGATCTTGGGTTATTAGTCTTTATAAGCCTCTATTCTTTCCTCAGTAGAATGAGATGAAAATATACATTTCCCTATGATTGTTAGGAGGATCAATGATATAACAAATTTAAAATTCACCAGACTGATAATATATGTAATGAATAATAACTATTCTTTGCAAAAAGTTGGAAATGATATAATTATCAAGCAGTGAGTGATTAGTTAAATGAAACAGTTACAACTACGAGATAGTACCACATGGAATCATGCAAAAATTATGTCAGAAAAATACTTAGTAACATTTAAAAATGCTCATAATATCTTGTCACATTTCAAAGAAAAGATAGTAAAGTAATATATATATCCATACCAATTGCTAAAGTATGCATTGAAAAAACATTGAAGAGGTATATCAAAATATTAACATTGCTTCTAGCAATAGCAGCAATATGGATTACTTTAATTTTTTTATACTTTCCTATCTTTTTAAAAATTTCTATAAAAATTTTAAGCTGCACCTAAAAAAACAAGAATTAATTAACTAATTAGTGTCCACTATTATTTTACAACAACTAATGCGTTATGTAAATTTATTAAAAGGAAACTAGTACTATTTTACGCTTAGAATAAAACTCAAGTTTAAACATTCCCAAGTGGTAATAAATCAATATAAATGTGCATTATGTTAAAAGAGCTACAAATAAATGCCTTCCAAAGATGAAGTTTTGATAGAAGTATGGATTGGAGTAGGATTTAGTGGAGGAAAAAACTAAATGAGAACATGGATCTAATAATACCAAATTAGGCTGCGACATTTTATTCTTTCATTGAGCCCCATAATAACTCCTTGAGACTATCAGGTATTACCTCATTCTTAGACATGAACAAACTAAAGCTCAGAGACGTTAAGAATCTTGCCCAAGGTCACACACTTATTATTAAGTAGAAAATTTAATTTCAATCGAGGTAATTCAATTAAATTCAAAGCTCATTTATGCTCATTCCATATATACATTATTTACATTGTAAATTACAGTCTTGAGATTCTAGAACACTACCCTCAGAAGTGGGGCATGCCTAATGAAAGAACCATCAAAGAAGTTTTGGACAAGTAGAACAAGCCGTTAATTTACACCAAGGAAGATTTGATCACTGATTGAACTCAGGGCCCAAGAGTCACCTCTGTTTTCTAAATGCATTAAAGAATGGTATTATATCAAGAACTTGAAAAAGAAAGATATTAAGATGTTCTGTTTAGCCATTATAAGGAGTAAAAATGATTCTGTTTTGTAGAAAATAATGACACTAGCCAAGTCATTTGTCTTACAGCCTGGGTGACTCAGTGGGTTAAGCCTCTGCCTTCGGCTCAGGTCATGTTCTCAGGGTCCTGGGATCGAGCCTCGCATTGGGCTCTTTACTCAGCTGGGAGCCTGCTTCCCCCTCACCACCTGCCTCTCTGTCAAATAAATAAATAAAATCTTAAAAAAAAAAATTGACTAGTGCCAAAGAAATAAAAGAGATAAAAAGAAGCAGTCCAGGAGGAGGAAGATAATCTTTAAGAATTCAAAAACAGAAATACCAGTTATGTCTTAAGGAGTGGTAATTAGGATCTATGGAGTAAGGTCAGATAATAAGTGTTTGGTAGCAGATAGGAAAGACCACTGCAGGTGGACTTACAGTATAGAAACTGTAAGTACAGATTGGCTGCTGACCAGAACCAGGACCCAATGTCCCAGAAGTCTCCACCAAAAAGGCAAAGCTTACATATACACCAAATAAGGTAACAGTTATTTGAGTAACTCTATCCAAATGACTTATTTGTTTTCACATCTTGAAACATTTAAGGGATTCAGTGTGCCTTGTGGAAGCAGAAATAATGGAAATAATATTCATATCCGGGGATCTCTAAAACAACTCAAAGAGGAAAGGAAAAGCACAAATACAAGGTGGAGAAGTGTTGGGGTGGCTATGAAAGATGATCTCCCACTTGGTTATTTTCTGCAAATGGGTAGCAAAAATGAGATCTGAGCTGCTTAGATGCTCCCTATGGAACTGACTATAGTTTTACTTCAAGAGAAAGTAGCTCAGCCATCAGGGCAGACCACAGAACCTGAAAATACAGAAATGAATTTTGTCCCTGACCTGCTTTCTAATCTGTGTTACCCCAGTCTGGGCTCAGTGGTCTCCTCCACATTCCCACACCTGGTGTGGGTGTTCTTTTAAATAAGTTCTGTCATTCCATTTCCTACCTGTGAATACATGTAAGTCACCCCACCTGGACTGAGAACTCCTTATGTCATACTTGCTGAGTCCACAGCACAGTGTTTGGCATATGGTGAGCATTTGTAGTATGTTGTATGTGAATGTGGAAGGAGCCTCTGTACATACCAGAAAAACTGTTATGGATGTAGTGAGTCACACATAAAGAACAGCTAGAGAAGTACAAATGAGCAGGAGTAATGCGACATTTTAAAAATTAGAAAGGAGGGGTGCCTGGGTGGCTCAGTGGGTTAAAGCCTGTGCCTTCAGCTCAGGTCATGGTCTTGGGGTCCTGGGATGGAGCCCCGCATCGGGCTCTCTGCTCAGCAGGGAGCCTGCTTCCTCCTCTCTCCCTGCCTGCCTCTCTGCCTACTTGGAATCTCTGTCTGTCAAATAAATAAATAAAATCTTTAAAAATGAATAAATAAATAAATAAATATTAGAAAGAATTTGCGGTGTCTGGATTGCTCAGTTGGTTGTGTCCAACTCTTGATTTTGGCTCAGGTGATGACCTCAAGGTCATGAGATCAAACTTCCACTCAGTAGAAATGTCTGCTTGAGATTCTCTCTCCCTTTCCCTTTGCCCTTCCCCTCCAAAGTATTAACTAAACATTTAAAAAAAAAATTAGAAATGACTTATTGATGTTGACCATTCTCAGATGGTGGAGACAGAGACACAGGGAGGGAAGGCATAAAAGTAACCTCATAGATATCAGTTACGCTGGTCCTGTACATCGGGTTAGGTAAGCTCCCAATGAGTGGTATAGTAACTAGAGCAGGAGGATAATATAGGAAGATAAAATAGGAAGAGAAGGGAGAAAAGTAGTTTGGAATGTGACATTATGAGGAAGGCAAGTACCTATTCCCCTAGAGTAAACCTCACCAAAGGACTGAAATATCACCATGAACAGTTACTAACAATAAACTCAACAAACAGCAGTATCGCTATAAACAAAACCCAAAACATGTGCATTAATATTAAAGAACATGAATTGCACCTGAGATCTTCAATTTCTTTGATATAACTGTGAATCATATTGCTGATCTCCTCATTCCCTTCACCTGCAAGACAAAATATGAAATTAAGAACTTTCTTTAAATTAAAACTTCAATAAGACAGAATCAGAGAAAAAGAGTTATGGAAATAAAACAATAATGTTTTAAAACACAAGTCATACAGCAGATTTCCTACCCTTAGTTATATAAGCAGACAGTAAAATAATATTATGGAAGCAAAGGGCACATTTTATTTCTTCAAGAATGTATTATTTATAAATTAAGTATTTAACTTAAAATCACAGACTTTATATACACAGACTGATATTTCTACTTGAAATATTCCAGGTAATTAATGACCAAAGAATGTTCCCTGCCCTCCAGGAGTTAATCCCTCACTCATTCCACCTCACAGACATACCTGCTCTGGCAAGAACCTGGTTGGCCTGATCGCTAACAAGCTGTGTGATTCTGGTCCTCAATGCATCAACTGTCTCTTGCATAGCTTTAATTCTTACACGCAGGTTATTATTTTCAGTCTGTAGCATAGCATTCTCATGAAACATGTCATTGATGCTTTCCACACCCTCCTCATCAATTATTCTTTTACCCTAGGAAAGGAAAATATTTTTCTATTTGTTAAGGGGCCTTAAATATACAAGAGTTTTGTTTAAGGATACAACACATCTACAACAAAGAGCACTTTTGTTTTAGTAGCCTCAAGGCAAAAGAGACCTTCTTCCCTCTACTACATCCCTCTGTGCATTTGTCACTAAAGAATGGGACTAAGGAAGGCTTTTGAAACAAGAGGTTGGTCAGGTGGATAGACTGAACAATATTAAAGGTTACCCACAAGGAAAACTAGAGAATTCTGTCTCCAAAAGGAAGGAAGCTACTATTTTGACAGATGAGAGACTCTGGAGACCCATATGTCTAAGCTATTACAACAAGACATCACTGTCTTCACAAGACGCACCACAAAATGCAAAGTCAAACCGATTCACTCACTGTTTTGTATTCCATGAGCTCCATCTGAAGCCGTGTGATCTCACTGCGAAGTGCATTGATTTGCTGACTAGCTCTGTCCTGATTCACCATCACCTTGTTCTTGATATTCCTAGCTCGATTGGCATATTTCAGGGTATTTAAGGTTTCCATAAAATCTCTGTCTGAAGGGCTAACACATGCTATCATGATTGTTTGGCTGAAAGTTAAAAAGCATAATTAGGTTCACAGGAAAAAGCAAGTAAAACACAGAAATAAGCATTTTTAATATCCTGCCTTTTAAATAGTATCTTATCTTCAAATTACTGAAAGACTGATACCACTAACTTAAAAATAAAAGCAAATTTAAAAGTCTCCATGCTTTAAGACTCTCTGAAGGAAAAAGATTTTTACATAGGTGAAATTGGGGAAAATGAAATTATGTTATCCTTCTTTTACCCACAATACTTTGAGAAAGCATAGGTGCTCTCTTCTCACCTCTACAAAATATTTCTGAAGCAATGCAAACAGTTCTAAAATTTAATCAATCCATAATTATGACAAATTGTATTCAAAAATCATTTTTCATGACTCCTTAATATTTCGGGATTTTAGGTTTTTGTCTTTTTATTTAATTACTTGTATCCTGATTTTTTTTTTAAGAATTTATTTGTTTGACAAAGAGAGAGTACAAGCAGGGGGAGTAGCAGGCAGAGGAAAAGGGAGAAGCGGACTCTCTGCCAAGCAAGGAGCCTGACAGGCTCAATCCCAGGATCCTGGGATCATGACATGTGCAGAAGGCTGACACTTAACCGAATGAGCCACACAGGTGCCCCACTTATGTCCTGACTTTTTATGTCAGCAAAGAAATTTAAACAAATCCTATCATCTGAACAAGAATAATATTTAATAAATACACGTTTTACAACATATAACCTCATTTGTGAGTGAGTGGTCAAAGTTCCTAAGTTTTTGGCCAGATTACATTTTAAAAAAATGAAAAATAGTACTTTATTGTCATGATGAATTGTTCTGCCAACCAAAGAACAGGATAGTGAAATGTTTAGTATGCCAAGCTATTCTGTCAATGAAACAGACGTGAAGATTGTAAGTAGCACTTAAACACTAACTGGAAAATAATAGGAACTATAATTAAGGAGCTAATTTATCCACCCTGGTAGAAAATTCATGCTTATCAATTCTGATCTGTAGCCGCCTCGTCTGCTTCCACTGCCACCTTCCCCTAATAATCTCAACACAGCACTCATAGTAACCCTTTTAAAAGGGGTCCCATTCCATCCATCTTCATCCCTTAATAATGCTTATTCATCTGTATTTCCTCATAGTATTAGTCAAAATTCAACACAGGTATCATCTAGTCCAAGAATTCAACCACCAATTTGCCTCTCTTTCTTTTCCTCAAATCCTTTGTGTATCCCTTTTTTGTTGATTCTTTATTTTTATTTTTATTATTATTATATTAAAATTTTATAGACCCCAACTCTTAGACCCTAAACTCCTAGAGGATAAGGATCATCAAGTTTTATCATCAATACACTTTGTGTAACATAATATTGGAATCTAGTAGATTATTAGTAATTGTGATTTGTGTCACATATACATAATATTTACTTATTAGAGGTCAGAAAGTTAAAATTAATTCATGAAGAGGTGCCTGAGTGGCTCAGTCAGTACTTCAGCTCAGGTCATTATCGCAGGGTCCTGGGATCAAGCCCCACATCAGGCTCTCTGCTCAAGTTCTAATCTCATTTTAGGATGAGATTAGAAAAGTTTTTTCTGCTGAAGAGTTACGCTAAGTAAGGAAATCGGTGAGGAACACTTGAGACTATAGCCTATCTGTATTTAGCTGTAGCCAATCTGAAACTCCGGAGGAATTCAAGACCCACAGTGCAAATATCTTAGACTGCTTAATAAGGCAAGAAAACTTTCAGAAGCATTAAAGTACTCAAAAGTATTAAAACTTTTAAGGGGAGGACATTTATCATCTCTGCTTTATTTTATAGTTAAGAAATAAATATAGAGGGGCACCTGGGTGGCTCAGTGGGTTAAAGCCTCTGCCTTCGGCTCAGGTCATGATCTCAGGGTCCTGGGATGAGCCCCGCATCGGGCTCTCTGCTTGGCGGGGAGGCTGCTTCCCCTCCTTCTCTCTCTGCCTGCCTCTCTGCCTACTTGTGATCTCTGTCTCTCAAATAAATAAATAAAATCTTAAAAAAAAAGAAGAAGAAGAAAGAAAGAAATATAGAAAAGGACTACAATTCAGCAAACTTGAAAAATTTATATTTGGCTTAAAAAACAAAAATTCGTCTCATTATACTAAGACCCATATTGATATTATTATCAAAATTATCAAAATTCTTTGAATTATAATTGCTCAAAAAGGAAATCTGTAAGTGTAATTATCAGATCATTTTATAGCATCTAATAAACTTTCCAATAAATGTCAGACCTTTGAAAACAGTATAAATTAATTCACTGTAATTGTAACTTGTTGCATTACATTGATTGAATTTAAATGCCACAAATATTTCCACTTGTAAAACCAACATACTGATGTTTACCAAAAGGAATTTATTACCAAAAGAATGAGTTTAGCTGATGAAATATCAGAATGATGCAAAGTATGGAAAAAGAGGAATACTAGTGATATTGGCAAAGTTAATAAACAGCAAACATCCTGTATTTCATTCAATTGACATTTTAAAAAAAAAGTATTTCCACATGAAAAAATGTTAAATTTTAGGAGACTTTGGGGTAACTGGGTGGCTTAGTTGGTTAAGCATCTGCCTTTAGGTGAGGTCATGATGCCAGGGTCCTAGAATAGAGCCCCTCATAGGGTTCCTTACTCAGCAGGGAGCCTGCTTCTCCCTCTCCCTCTGTCCCTTCCTGCCCCTACCCATGCATGCACACACACACGCTCGCTCTCTCTCTCTCTGTCTCAAATAAATAAATAAAAATCTTTAAAAATTTTTTTTATTTTTTTACTGTAAAATATCTTTTACAAAGATATTTGTAAAAAATATCAATATTTGGTTACTTTGTAATTACTTAGAAGACAGCATTTATTTTTCAACAGAATTTTATTAGGCATCTGCCATGTGCTAAGCACTTAAAGCAGAAATTATGATATAGTAGAAAAAGTACATGCTATGAAATTCACTTACAAGCTAAGTGACTTTGAATAAATTACTTAACCTATCTGGATTTCAATTTCCTTATCTGTAAAATAACATAACACCTACGTAGGGGATGTTATTAAGGATTTTGTGAAATAATCACATACAAAGGGACTCACACATTTTAGGTACTTAAAAATCATTATTCCTCATTCTATTAATTGGCTTTATAATAAAAACAGTTCTTATAAATCAGTTTACAAATTTACTTTAAAATTAAATAAGTGAAATTCAGGAATATGGAGGATAATCACTTATGCATACCTATTACCCCCAAGGGAATCCTGTAGCAGTCTCGTCAGCTTAGAATCTCTATAGGGGACATGGGTGGCCCTTTTGCTCTTATCTCCCAATGCACTTATTACATTGCCAAGTGCCAACTTAAAGAGAGAGAGAGAGGGAAGAAAGTAATAAAACTGTAGCAATTATAACACTTTGAAATAAAAAATCTTACAAAGAATAGTATGGAGACATGACAGAATGGAGAACATGTTTGGTTTTGTTTCACATTTGTATTTTGAAGTGTGAAGTACACTTGGAAGTTTTCTATGTTAACCACTAAAAACTAACATCCTCAAATGTAGTACTATAATATACCCGTAACTCACAAGTATTAAACTTCGATTCAGAGATTTTCTTTAAAAATAGAAATGTGATACAATTGACACCACCTAACCATCCCTAGAATTATCAGAGCATCAGGCTGTATCCTCAGAAAACCGTCAATTCATGTGTCAAATTCTTCTCAACTCAATGAAGAAATAAAATGTTTAGGTAGTTTAACAGATTCATGAAACTTTTTTACTGCAATATAGCTTCCTTATGGAAAAACAAACTCTTCTTTAACCATAATAAAAATATCAGTATGATTTCTCTGAACAAGGTGTTCTTAACACAAGTATAGCTATCTTTATAAATATAATGAATCTATGTGCTATTCATCCAATATTTAAAAAGTAGGTCAAATTATAGAACTCTTGAGTCACTCCTCCTGAGACTCCTATTGTTTTTCCTACCAGAGTGAAGGGACAGCTAGAGCTGACCTTGGTCACACTCGCCTTCAGTAATGCAAACAGCTATAACCATGTCTTTGTCCAGACCAATGGATCCTGAAGAGACCGACATCAGCATCACACAGTGTCTTAGTTCCCCTTCTCCAAAGAAGCTGAAACTTTACCAGATGTATCCCAACATGTTTCAGTGGCCTAAACAAGGAACGAGACCTATCCATGGCTTTTGTTTTTTCCTGACAGCACAAATGGAAATTCCACCGTGATTTTATCTTCTAAGACATTCAGGTCAATACACAAAGTCTAGGTCCAGGTCACTCCTTTTAACACAACACTGAACCGCAGTGTAAACATCAAGATGGAAGTTGCAGTTGGGAAGTCTGGCTCTCTCTACCGAGCCTTGGTTGTTAATTTCCACACCAAGAGTTACAATCGTCTAGGAACAAATACTGGACAATAGCAAATAGGACCATCTGACTGGCATCCCCAGCTGTAGGCAGGGAGGGAAGGAAGCAAAGCAGAAAACACAGACCCTGATGCTACCTGCATCACAGAAATTTAGGGAAGTCATTACTTTTATGCAGGAATAAATGTCTAATTTTATAATGAAAGTCAACAGGAAAAGATTTATTATACAAAAACTTGCCCTAAAACTTTTTCTTCTATAAACACAAGTCTTATACTAGCAAACAAGGTGTTCTGCAATCAAAAAATACCACTAGGTGGCATGGTATTAAAATTAAGTCCTAATACAGCAAAATTATCATTTTATAACAATCATTACTTTAAAAAAACTGATTATAATACCCAAAATAAAATGACTGTCATAAAATATTAGCCCAAAAAATCTACTTTGAAAAGTCATCCCATGAAATATTTAATATTAAATGATTTTGACAGTGTATTTTTAAAGGTGGGAAGAATTTTTAAAATCATTTCTACTATATATATATTATTTTCTGCATATATCATAAAATTTAATCCAACTAAATCTATACACATGTAAAAAACTGCAATTTTTAAAGGAAAAAGCCTATAATGTGCTTTACACCTAAATTTATAAGTTTACTGTAACTTTCATTTTTCAGCATGTGAAGGATTTCCACTTGGGTATTATATATTACAAAAGGGAAAAGGACACAAGAAAAGTTCTGATATATTCTCAGCACAAAGCTATGGTATTAGTCTTACAAGTCCACAGTTGATGGAAATGCCTTCTTTTGCCCGCTCGCCTGTAGCTCCAGTACGCTTCAGTCTTTCTGATCCTGCCAGATCAACAAAATGGAACTTTGCAGTCAAGGTTTCAAATTCATTCAGCTGCGATGATTCAGAAATCACCTTATTATCAGTCGCATTTTCCTGCAATTGAGGAAATAATAAAAAATATTTTATTAATGTGACACTAAATATCCTCTGATCTCACCTTGTCCTCATTATATGTATATTAAATAATTAAATATAAGTATATATTAAATACATATAATACTCAAAAATGGGCAAGTAGCCAAATAAATGTAAATGCAAAAAAATTTACTGGCAATTAGAAGCTTAGGCAAAGGTAGAAAGAAGCTTGCCAGTCAGAAACCAGATGTTATCAACTGAGTCTTTGCTTATACTGATGAAGAGAAACCTGTAATGCACAGTCATCAAAAGCAAGGGGTCTCAGATGACAACATCCATCACCACAAAGCCACAGCTTGCTTTCTGGTTGCTGCAGATACATATCCATTTTTTATCTCAAAATCTTACATAGTTGGCCAGCCTCAATTTAAATACAATCAAAGGAATCTCATTAGGAAAAGGAATGATTAGCCAAACTAAATTTGACTTAAATGAATTCTCCTGGGATTTATGTGGATTTTGAGGAAAACGAAGCCTGCAAGTTTAAGAAATTAGAACTAAAGGGTTCCTAGGTCGCTCAGTAGGTCAAATACCTGCCTTTGGCTCAGGCCATGATCCCAGGGTCCTGGGGTCATGTCCCACATCAGGCTCCCTGGTCAGTGGGGAGCCTGTTTCTCCCTCTCCTTCTGCCTGTTGCTCCCTCTGCTTATGCTCTCTCTCTCTGTCAAGTAAATTTTTTTAAAAATCTTTAAAAAAATAAAAGAAATTAGAATTTAAAAACTCACAGCATCTATTTGGGGACACATTCTGGTTTGACACAAATGAATGGTAAAAATGGCATGTGAACGAGAGCTCTGAACATTCATCTGGGTACTAGCAGTAGTCCGGGATAAAGCACCCAGCTTCAAACACTGCATCATCTGGAAAAGGAAAAGAAAGATTTTACTTGAACAATATTTAAACAAGATACTACACAATCAGAAATCTAATCTAATGGCCAAAATCTACCATATTAGGGCATATAAAAGATGTGGATTTTCATATTATTTTAGTTACAGGCACTTTCTGAGCTGAACTTCTCAGTATAATAGTGCATTATTTTTTTAATAGGAGAAAACACTGAGATTCCATTGTCTGTCATTTGCTGACATTTGCAGCTTCCATTCCAAAACTGTTACAGTAGAACACTTGGGAACAAACTGAGAAACAGCTTGAATTACTCAGGCCCTTCTGTATCTTCCCTTGAAATATTTTTCTGTAACTTTTCTTAATAGTTTCCCTTTAGGAACCATGATATACTCCTACATATGTGACAGCAAAAGGAACAAAAGGATTGGGGGCTCATCCTTCACCTTCAATGATCTCTCTTTCTCTAGCTGTGAAGAAAAACTATACATACATTGCCTTAGATTCTTTTAATGCTATGATAAATGTACTGACTTCATCATAACCCTGACATTGTAGATAATATAATCCTGATATAAAAAATGGGGAAAAAGACAAGATTTTAACTCCATATTATATATAAGGATACAAATTTCATTCTTGATCTTAGGCAAACTGTCAGTAAAGCTGATTATTAAATAAAGCCAAATATCCTCTACTTTAACTTTAACATAAATGTCACCTCTGATTCTGTATTCACAGTACGTGTTGTGACGCCCACAGTGTAAATTCCTCCAGTTGAATCTTCATGAATTCTTATATTTGATTTTTTATTTTTTGCATCAATATCACGAGTGGTATCAAATAAATCAAGGACCTCTTCATTATATAGCTATCAAAAAGAAATATTATAAGCTTAATTTTAGCAGAAATCGCCTCATGGCTATTAAGATATATTGCATATTATCTTTCAAACATACCTTAAAACATCTTCAAAATAATATATTTCTTTAAAATAACACATGAAAATGAATGATATGATTATTATTACAAATACAAATAAATGCCAGATTTCTTCATAAGAATAAGAACAGTAAATGTCTTAATCATGACTAATGAGTAGAAGACTCGCTAAAATGATCTATTAATCGGGGCGCCTGGGGCTCAGTGGGTTAAAAAGCCTCTGCCTTCGGCTCGGGTCATGATCCCAGGGTCCTGGGATCGAGCCCCATGTCGGGCTCTCTGCTCAGCGGGGAGCCTGCTTCCCTTCCTCTCTCTCTGGCTGCCTCTCTGCCTAGTTGTGATTTCTCTCTGTCAAATAAATAAAATATTTTTTAAAAAATGATCTATTAATCATTTGCAAGAGATAAACAATTATTTGTAAATATAAATAAACTCAGAAATACCAAATACAGACAAATCTAAGCTTAGGGAAAATTTTAAGAATTTTTACTACTTCAGCTAAAAATATTTCCTATTGCCCTACAACCTTTATTAATGTATCTAAAAATTAGTACTTAGTATTTTTCCAAGGTCAGCAATGATATTAGTGTTTCTGTATCAATAGTGGCTAAGATTACACCTTCGAAGAGGATGCATATACCTATTTTTCTATCAATATGCTTACAGTCACAATGCCTAACTACAATTGGATGGTGAAAGGGAAGGCAGAAGAACACTGTTTCTTTTCTTTTTCTACCTTTCTTTTGGTAAAAAGTACATAGATTATTCTCAGTTTTTTACTAAATTGGGATGTCCATTAAAACGAGTGGTAAGATAATGGATGTTAATTTGAATTAAATTTTCTATTTTGTGCTATATAATGCTGAATAAACTATTTCATCAATGATCAAAATCATTAGCTCAGGCCATCTAGACTAGAACGAGACTAGAATACTCTTTGGACCAAGCACCCAGAATTATAATGTTGCCATCCACCTAACTGCAGTATTGCTCAAGTCCCAGATGTCCTCTTAACTGTATGTCCCTCCCACCAGACTAGACTGCCCTAAATTAATCCAAACCTGCCCCAAACTTTGGACATATACAGGCCTATCCTTGCAACAACACCAGCTTCTGCAGCCCCATTAGTGCTACGGCTTCAGTCCTATTATTCTGCACATCTTCCCTCCTTCTTAGCTGCTGAGTTCCCAGATCTTTGTGAGCCTGCCTACATTACAACAGTAATTATAAGATGGAGTCTGAAATAAACAATATTGTTTTACTCTATGAACACTGGTCAAGTGTTTATAATTTTTGATATCAACAAGAATATTTATTACTTATTGTCTATTGTTATTACACTATTACCTAAAATTAATTTACTCAAATGTTATTTATTAAGCGCTAAGCACCAAATACTATACTAGAAACTGGGAGTATAAAATCGTTGAGTGTTATGGTCGTAAGGGAAAGATATAAAGGAAACTAATGACACAATTAGACTATTACCTCTAAGAACTGGGCATTCACTTTAAAATCTGGAGGAGGAAGCCCATTTTTAATTGCAGTGTGTTTTTTCTCTTCAATACTCTTGAAAAGGTGTGTAACAGCACGAGAAATAATACCCTGTTCTTCCTCGATGATGTTAACATCAAATCCTGTTCCCATTGTGTATGTTTTGCCAGCTCCAGTCTGAATAAAAGAATAGAACAGAGAAAAATGCATGCTTGATATTAATAACATAAGTTCAAGAAACAAAAATAAAAGTGCAAGTGAAATGACACTTCTGAACAGTTATAGCTTCTAAGAAACTAATTTGGTTAAGTAAGTAAGACACTTACTTGTCCATAGGCAAAAACGGTAGCATTGTATCCTTCAAAACAACCTTCAATTAGTTTTTCTATACATTGAGTGTAGATCTGCTCTTGCTGAGATTCAATGTCAAACACATAATCAAAAGTAAAAGCTTTATCTTTCCCTAGGAAGACCTGAGGTTCTCCCGGTGTGACAGATGTACAAATATGGCATCCTTCAATCTTCTCTTTGGCAAGCTGTGGTCTTATTCTGTGAGAAATAATTAGGAAAAAATAAAATGAATGGGGGGGAAAAAACCCTGAAAAATAGCACTTAAAAATTCCTAGCCAAATCTTTTTAAAACACAAATGTAATCTACTATTGCTTCTTCAGTTGCAAGTTTAAATAAATTAAATTACACTGGGCCAAATACAGTATGAGTTACTTGGCAATCCCAACAAATCATGAACAAGAATACAATTAATCTTAAAGCTAAATACTTTGTGGATGAATGCTTTTCCACAACTGTAACAAGTTAAAGACTCACTTAAAATAAATTCTGCCACCAAAATGCTATTTGTTGCTGTTATTTTTGTTTTAAGTTTCTTCTCTTTATTTTGAGGGAAGACAATAGCCAAAAGGGAGAAATTAAGTACATAATATTTATCTTGATGCCCCTAACTTGCTTTTTTGCAAATTCTTCACCAATGGTTTCCAAACTCATTTAACCATATCCTTCTGTCAGCTTAATATCTTAAAGCACACTCTCACAATATGTAGGCACATGTATGCATTATAAATGCTATGCACATACTCTACTGATGTGTCCATATTATGATATGCACAAAAGCACAAGTTTGTAAAGAAGGAAATTAAAAATAAATACAAGGAGATGTTCCAACATTTTCTCTCCAAGACCCAGTGATTCAACAGGCATACCTCTTAGGTGTTCTCTCTCTACTTGGAAGACCACAGCATTATACCCACCTTACACCCAACCCCCTTCTACTCCAGATTCTAGTACTTTCCTCTCCTGCTTCTCTTCCCGATTTCAAGGCCTATTTTTATTTATTTTTTAATTTATTTATTTGACAGAGAGGGATCACAAGTAGGCAGAGAAACAGGCAGAGAGAGATGGGGAAGCAGGCTCCCCACTGAGCAGAGAGCCCGACGCAGGGCTTGATCCCAGGACCCTTAGTTCATGACCTGAGCCGAAGGCAGAGGCTTAACCACTGAGCCACCCAGGCGCCCCTTCAAGGCCTATTTTTAAAGAAGAAAAGTAAATATGGTGATATGTTGCTAATAGAACAACCCAAAATCTGGCCCTATTCTACTTAATCTATAAAAAGAATATCCCGGAGTGCCTGGGTGGCTCAGTCAGTTAAGCATCTGACTCTCGATTTTGTCTCAGGTCATGATCTTGGGGTCGTTAGATCAAGCCCTGCATCTAGCCCTGCTTTGAGCCAAGCCCCATGGTCCCATAGGGCTCCACACTTGGCAAGGAGATTCTTTCCCTCTGCCCCGACCCCCCACTGCTTGCATTTGTGCTTGCACACGTGTGCTCTCTCAAATACATCAATAAAAACTTTAAGAAAAAAAAGGACTATCCTGGACATACACCTCACTGATTTACTGTACCTAGGTTTTTTAAAAGATTCCTATTTGCCATGAAAAAGGAAAAGCAGTTTAAGGACGAAAGTAAAGATAGCCAGTGACAGAAAACAGAAAATGATAAAGACAGACCAAAGAAAGGATTTTAAAAGAATCTGGTCCCAAATTCTTATTTTTTGAGATATGAGGTTGTTTGTTTTTAATGGGGTAATAGAAGTGGAATGAATTCATCAATTTATTAGAGATAAAACCAAACCTAAGACCAGATTGCCTGACTTTTAACCCTTTCAGGTTCATCAGGAAGGAAAGTCAATGGAAGGACAGGAAATATAATACTGAGAAGGGACTGAATTTCTGCAACTCTGGCTATCAAAAATGGAATTCTACACTACCAAAAAAGAGTGTTAAGTAAACAACATATTTATTTGTGCCATTTTTTCTTTCCTCTGTGATAATGATACTTTCTTTTTATCACGTCTTCAGTTACACTTATTTGCTTTAATGGAACACAGTAAGCAGTGTGGAACTGGCTAGGTACCATGGAAAGAGCAATAAAGTGGCCATTTGGAGACCTGGGTTTCACTAGTCTGTCACCCCGCAGCTATCACAGTCTTCCTCAGAGCTCCCATTTTCTCACCTATGCAAAGAAACCATAATTTCCAAGGTCCTTTTTGATCTAACACTATTTTGACTGCAGGATACTGTATTTTTAAAAGGGGGAAAGGAAAATTATGTTTACATACTGTTATAAAAATAGAATGATATCATAACAAATAAAACAAAGGGTTTCTTATAAGAAGCCTCAACCATGGACTACAGAAAGAGCTAGTGGCAGTAGCAGCTCTGGCTTTCTGGCTCCACGTTTTCTGGATGAGTGAGTGGTCTTCCTCAAAATTAGGATTCTCTTCCTTTCAAACTCCTCTTTTCCTCTCTCACTTCATTCAGTCATGGGGTGGAAACCATAACAAAATCCCCATCCTCCTTGGGAGAATCACCATTCAGACTGCTGCCAAGCTAGAAACAGGAGAGTCAACCTCAATTACTCCCTCTTCCCTATTCCATCTACCTAATTGATCTCTAAGAGCGACTGTTATCTCTGAAATAGCTCAAGAGCCCACCAATTTCTTTCCTTTCCCATTAACACCACCATTATTCGGTACTTGGATTATTTCGAGTCTCCTCACTAGCCTGCCTGTGTCAATTCTTGCTCCCACCAATCTGCTCCATACACTGTGATATCAGTGATATTTGTAAAATATGAAGTTGATCATGTCACTACCTTGCTTAAAATCCCTCAGTACGTCCCTAAATCCCTCTGCAGTCTCTCCTCTAGCCATGCTTCATCTTTGAAACAAAGAATTTTCGTTGTTGATGGTGACGGTGATGATGGCTTTTTTTTTTTTAATTTTATTTATTTATTTGACACACAGAGAGAGATCACAAGTAGGCAGAGAGGCAGGCAGAGAGAGGGGGGGAAGCAGGTTCCCTGCTGAGCAGAGAGCCTGATGTGGGGCTCCATCCCAAGACCCTGGGATCATGACCTGAGCCGAAGGCAGAGGCTTTAACCCACTGAGCCACCCAGGTGCCTGATGATGGCTTATTTTTAACCAGCTTTACTAATAAACTATGCTCTCTCTCTAGCCTCTATACCTTCAAATATACTGCTCTCTTTCCCTAGACAGTCTTTCCCACTCTCTCACTTCCTAATTCCTTTTCCAGCCTGAACATCTCATGTTTTCAGTCTGTTTAGGTTTCACTTCTTCAAAAAGCTCTAGTTAACTCTTTGCATTCCAACATAAAGTCACATCTGAACCCAGGCCTTTCTCTCTCTCCTCGTGCCCCCAGGATTCTGCTTTCTCCCTTCTTTAGAGCTGCACCATGAAGCTTAACAAATCCCATGTAAGAAAAGAGATAAAAATAAACTCAAACTGTCTAAATGAAAATAAGCACTGGGCTACAATCTGAAATCAGTGTCTCAGTTTTTAAGGAAATTACTATAACCATGGGCGAACTTATTTGGCTATTAAGATATTCCTAATTTCATTTTAACATGACAAAGTAGATGCTATTTGCATTGCAGGTATGACAGCCCATTTTAGAATGCCAACATCATTCAGAACTTAATCTCCTAACCTCTATTCATCTGATTATTATCCTTGCTAATGGCAAGGAGGATTGTGTTTGAAGGATGGATCATGTGCAATTCCACCCATTTGCATGGGTGGGGAGAAAGAATGGCTTTACAAACTAGCAAGATGGGTGGAACACTTTTCAACTGGATCCAGGCAATGGTAGTTTCCCAACAGGTCTGAGAAACTCCCAACTAGAAGGGGATGGTCTCCTCTACAGGCAGATAATTGGAGATTGATTATATTTTAAAAGCTTGAGATAAATCCATTCACCTTTACAATTCACCTTCAAAAATTAGTATTTTTTTTAAAGATTTTATTTATTTATTTGACAGACAGAGATCACAAGTAGAAAGGGAGGCAGGCAGGGAGAGAGGGGGAAGCAGGCTCTCAGCAGAGCAGAAAGCCCAATTGTGGGGCTCGATCCCAGGACCCTGGGACCACGACCTGAGCCGAAGGCAGAGGCTTTAACCCACTGAGCCACCCAGGTGCCCCTCAAAAATTAGTATTTTAAACTCTACAATTCCCTAAATTTATACTTGAAAATTCTCACATGAAGTTCTAAACCAAGCCAACTCAATTGCTTTAATAATGTGAAGAATTTGAAATTTACCCAGCTACAAACTTCAATTTCAAAGCTATAATTTGAAATTATATATAGACAAAATATATCAGCCCTTCTGGGAAATAACAAACTAAAAATAGCTCAAAAATAATAAAAATAAAAATGGAATCTGACATCTATGACTCTAAATTTTGAAATACCTTCTTTCTTAGTATTTTTATGTAAAAATAAGAACATTAAATGTGTTCATCTAATCCCAACACTAAGAAAGAATCAGTGTTAACATTTCAGTTAACATTAACACTAAGAAATAATAACAAAACCTCGCAGATTTTTCAAAATGTGTAATCATGTTAAGTAAATACATTTGAAACTGCTTCCTAAAGAAAAACATTTGTGCATAAAACTTATGTCATAAATATTTAGGATATTTCAAATATTTCACAGCAATATTACATGATGAAGGCCAACAATCATGGCCTATAATATTAATTTGCTAATAGAGATGATCTCTGTTTAGTTTTTTTAAATGTCACATTAAAAATGAATGTAGACTGGGTGTGGCCATTATGGAAAGCAGTGACAGTTTTGGTGGAGAATGTGCTTTTTTTCTTAGCATAAAATACAGACTTTTTATCCTTTGTTGACCATTGATCAATGGGTGGGTCTGAACAGGGAAACCCACGGAGAGCCATACCAAAAAAAAGAAAAGTAATTTGTTGTATCTAGTTTGTAAAGATTGAAGACCAAACAATTTGATTCAAGCTGTTGTTCATTATTTAGTTTTAAGACAAATGCTATCTCCATTTTCTCACATTTAAATCTTTCCTTTGACATATAGTTACTTAGCTCCTACTCTCATACTCTACTGAAACCCTTGGAAAGAGGCGCCAAAGAAACACTTCTCATTTCCAAATAAAGGGGACACTTTTTAGTCTTCATCTTACCTGACCTCTTTTCAGTATTTGACCCTATTTACAACTTGTAGAGGAAGGAAAAAACTTCTTCCCTCTAACCTCTTAGGTTCTACTGGTAGTGGTGCTGTAAATTAGACTGACGAAAGCAGACTAACAAAGGAAAAACAAATAGAACTTTATTCACATGTATATCATGCATACACATGGGAATACTCAGTGATGAATAATGCAAAGGATAGTTAGAATTTGGACTTATACAGCATAATAACAAAAGGAAAAAGAACTGAGTTTCTAGAACAGCAAATAGTGGGAAGGTAAACTTAAGGAGAAACTAATGAATGATAAATGCTAATTCGTAAAGTTTGTTATGTAGGTTCCTCCATTTTCATTCTAGTGACTAACTTCTGTCCTTCCTGCCCAGAGGGGAGGGGAAACACCTTTACAAATTTATGCCCTGCTTTTAGACAAAAAGGAAGAGGGGGAGATCTTTCCTTGTATCTGCTCTTTTTAAAAATTGCCTTCCACGCAAAATAATCCTTATGTCAAAATGGCATATTTGGGGGAGGCATATTTTGCTACCCTTCATACGCCATATTTTTCAATTCTTTACCTGCAGTTGGCTTTCGTGAAGTCACTTTTTTCTTTTAACCAATTCCGATTTCTGAACCAATCTTTTCCTTTTAGACCTCATACGCCAACTTGCCTTAAATGTCAGTGTTTCCTCCCCTAAGTGTCCTAAGTATTTAACATGGTATCTAACATTTTCCTAATCTGTTTTCTACTTATTGTTCCATTTTCAAATTTAGTTACATCTGGCTACACGAAACCATTGATCATTTCTTGATCACCTTATATACTTTCATTCACCATGCCAACACACATGGTTTTCCCTCTGCTTGGAATGCCAAGCCTCCATCTCTCTGCATGGACACACCTTTGTAATTTTTCAAGATCTGACTCAAACATCTGTACCTTTAAAATGTTTTTCCTGACCACCCCAAGTTTGAATTAATCTATGCAATTTGTACATGGTTTTAGAATGGTAGCTATCAAATTGAATTCTTATTGCTCTACTAGCAAATGATTTCTTTGAGAACAGAGAATAGATCTTATTCAATCATAAAATAAAGTAATTCAACATTTGCTGACTGAATCCTATCTATTGCTCTAGTTAAGGGAGGGCAGGAACCTTCCAATACAGGGCATGCGATTATCCCAATAATCTAACTTTGCTCCATCACTTTACTCTGTTACTAGAAACCTGATTTTGAACAATTATTCAACCACACCATGTCTCAATTTTCTAATCTACAAGATGGGGAGCCTGGATTTAATATTCTTAAGGTCCTTTCTAATTCAAATTCATCTTAATTATTCCTTTAAGAAAGCAAAATCCTGACTTAAAAAAGAATTATCAGTAAATAACCCTTTTTTTCCTGTACCTACCATTAGTTATACCACTTGTTCCTTATTTTTTCCCCTTACGTTTTATGGTTCCTATCATTCCCTTCAGTCTTTGTAGCAAATGTAACTGTGCCATAGGAACAAGGAACTTTATTTATAAAAACATAACCACAGCTCTTTGCAGTGGCAGTAGCTGGTGAATATTAGCTACTGATACCCATAACTTTCCTAAATTGGGCCCTGTTTTCTGTTCTCTGCCTTCATAATAATAACCATAACTGGTCTTAGTAAATAAGTATGTCAAATAAGCCAAGAGCACTAGTTTCAAGATGTCCTGGATAGGACCAAAAAAAGAAGATAAATATATGGGGGTGGGAGTGGGAGGTTTATAACTGCTATCCGTTCAGCTAGAGTTTTAGTCATCAGACTCAAAAAAATTGAGTTTTTTTAAAGTTTAATTCTGCCCCATACTGTTGGAGGAGGCAATCCACTTTGAGCCCTGAGCATCCCTAAACATTCTTACTGGATATGCCAAGAAGGCAAGTCCCTGACTGCTCTTTTTAAGGATCATTTCTCAAAGTGGCATTTGCTGCAAGCAACCATTAGGGATCATGTCTTCTACCTGACAAAGAGCTAGCTTGCTTCTGTTTACGATAAAATCATTGAATCTCCAAGTTTGGTGTTTCTCAGTGCTCCACTGCTTGCACAGCACACATATAATAGGCTTACCTGCATTGCCTCCATGAGAAGAGGGGAAATGGGAAGCAGTTCAAATCATCACAAAGCTTACAATGCTTTATCTCTAACTCAAGAACCTTGTGGCTTCTGCCACTATACATGAAACAGTAACAGACTAGTTTGCTAACTTGTAAAGAAGGTAAAATCTCAGGATGCCTGGGTGGCTCAGTTGGTTAAGTGGTGCCTTCGGCTCAGGTCATGATCCCAGCATCCGTGGATCGAGTCCCACATCAGGCTCCTTGCTCGGCGGGGAGCCTGCTTCTCCCTCTGCCTCTTCCTGCCACTCTGTCTGCCTGTGCTCTCTCTCTCTCTCTGACAAATAAATTTTAAAAAATAAATAAATAAAAAAGAAGGTAAAATCTCAGCCTCTTCCCAGGTCTTAACACATACTAACTATGACATTTGGCAAGGTACTCTCTAAGCCTGTTTCCTTAGCTATAAAATGGTAATATTATGACTGCAATATCTACATCACAGAATGTTGAACAAACAAGTTAATACGTGGCAATGAAAGTCTATGAAGGTATAAGGTGTTACTATTGTTGCTACAGCACCACTTGAAAATTCTCCAAATCAGTTCCTTTATAAGTCACCTTTATCATCTTAATTCTGCTTGAACCTTCTAACATGGTATGCATAATTTATTCGTAGGCTCCCCAAACTATTGCCACATTTTTCAAAACACCCTTTGGATGTCCTGAGTCTATAGAACAAACAAATGTAGAATTGTTATATGAGGAACAGACATGTAACAGTGAACACTACCCTGGATATATAAGTATACATATACATACAAACATACAAATATATATTGCCATGCAAAGACCATCAAGCAGAATAATGTTACACCTCCATTTGAAATAAAAAATCATACCCCTAAAGTTAACCATTTTTCATAGCAATAAATAACCAAGTCTCATTATCCCTCTATTCATACTAACACAGAGTACAGCTGCAACCAAAATGGGAATTTTTATCCCTTTTAGTACTATCATCATTTTTACTATCTCCATATAGCCAATAAAGAAATTTCATTCAGTAAGGAAGAGAATGAAGTTCCTGTGTAACAGGTTCTTTTAAAAAGGGAAAATAGATCATTATGATAGACATTGTCCTTACTCTTGAACTAAATTTGATTAAATGCTAGTGACAAGAATGTTGACAAATAACTAACCAATGATTTGTAGTTACTGAAGGGATATTGTTTTAAGCACATAAATACATGCCATTATAATTTATGCCCTCCTAGGACTTGTGCAGTCACCAGTATTGTTGGGTTTTTTCCCCCCTAAATTATAAGAATAGCAATAACACCATTCATTAACCTAAGTCCAAACATTGTGGCAATCAAGCCAGTAATTTTTTTCCTTCAGTATTTTATTTAAATTCAAGTTAGTTAACATATAGTGTAGTATTAGTTTCAGGGGTAGAATTTCGTGATTCATCACTCACATAAAACACTCAGTATTCATCACAACAAATGCCCCCCCAATGCTCATTACCCATTTAAGTCATCCCCCCACCAGCACCCCTCCAACAACCCTCAGTTGGTGCCCTATAGTTAAAAGCCTCTTATAGTTTGCCTTCCTCTGTTTTTATCTTATTGTATTTTTCCTTCCCTTCCCCTATGTTCATGTTTTGTTTTGTTTTGTTTTTTTAAGGTTTTATTTATTTGACAGAGAGAGAGTACAAGCAGAAGGAGCAGCAGAGGGAGAGGGAGAAGCAGGCTTCATGATGAGCTGGGAGCCCGATGTTGGGCTTGATCCCAGAACACTGGGATCATGACCTGAGCTGAAGAGAGACACTTAGCCAACTGAGCCACCAAGCACCCCATCCTTATGCTCATCTATTTTGTTTCTTAAATTCCACATAGGAGTGAAATCATATGGTATTTCTCTTTCTGTGACTGACTTTATTTCGCTTAGCGTAATACCCTCTAGTTCCATCCAAACCTGTATTTTTAAACACATGTAGTTTTAGTACCTTCCAGACTTTTTCTTACACCCTCATTCTCTTATCCCTCTGTCCCTGTTTAATTAAAGGCAACACAAGAAATAAACCTTTCTTTTACTAGTTGGTCAAGATATTTTTATTTTTCCCCATAAACAGAAAGGAAATAATACACAAATGTCTCCCTTTTTGCATTTGGCCATTGTTAATCCCTTACTCTGTCAGAATACACTGCTGTCCTTAACCTACAGTTTCAAAAATGTGACAAATTTTCCATTACCTAAATGTCTTTGCAAATGGTTTCTTCTCTTTTTGCTTGAGTTATTCTGATCTCATCCCCATGAGATTGTAGTAGCTCTCCAGTTAACTCAATAATCTGACCTGATTCCCACTTTGTGTAGCTCTTTTACTTATAGCTATCTGTAACTAGCCCACTTGGCACCTTGTTAACATCCTTGTTCTTCTTACATGATACCAATAAATCTGTTCCCTGTTCAGATCCTTTGCCCTTTTTGTTCTTATTTGTCAGTATTTGGGATGATCATTATATCGGATTGCTACTTACTAGTGTTCAATTTGCTATCTTACTGTTAATTATATCTTACTAATTTCTTCCCTTCCATTTCCTAAAAATTAGGACAATTGGGATGCCTGGGTGGCTCAGTGGGTTAAGCGTCTGCCTTTGGCTCAGGTCATGATCTGGGATTTGAGCTGGGATTGAGGGTCCTGGATTGAGCCCCACAACAGGCTCCCTGCTCAGTAGAGAGCCTGCTTCTCCCTCTCCTTCTGCCTGCAGCTCCCCCTGCTTATATGCTTTCCCTCTCTCCCTCTCTCTCTGTCAAATAAATAAATAAAAATCTTTAAAAAAATTTTTTAATAAAAAAATAACAATTAGTACAACTATCACATTGCCACCACAAATGAGCCACCCAGGGTTCCTGGTCCTTTTTTTGATTCTCCCCTAGTTCATTCCAGTTAGTAGACACACATTAAAAAAGGACCTACCCGGGGCACCTGGGTGGCTCAGTGGGTTAAGCCGCTGCCTTCAGCTCAGGTCATGATCTCGGGGTCCTGGGATCGAGTCCCACATCGGGCTCTCTGCTCAGCGGAGAGCCTGCTTCCCTTCCTCTCTCTCTGCCTGCCTCTCTTGTGATTTCTCTCTGTCAAATAAATAAATCTTAAAAAAAAAAAAAAAAAGAAAGGACCTACCCAACTTTAATCCTCTATCGTTTGTTCTAGAAAAAAAGTTTCTGACACATTATAGGAACTCGTACACCATTTGTGGCCTTGCTGAATCCTTTTCCTAAGAGATCAGGCGTGGCATAAATAACAAGTAACACACGTCCACAAAAAGAAATTTCCCTTCCTGAAATGGATCTTTAATTACAGTGATAATTGATGGGAAGAAAAGGTATCTCTCCAAGACATTCAAGAAAGAAAAACCTCAATAATTCCATTAAGGAGATTAATTCTGTAAAAAGCTCAAGAACAATAAAGCACAGCACAGTGTACCTGGGACCAGGAAGTAAACACTTCTATGAAGGGAAGAGATGGAAAGAAGTTCACTTTTAATCCATTAATGATGAATCGCTTTTAAAAAGTACTCAGAAATCCTATTCTAATCTGTATAATTAGCTACGTATCCTACTGCCTCATCTCTGTGAAGTCCACCTGACTCAAGTTTCTTAGCACTCAGGAACACCAAAAGATATGGATTAATATTTGGTGCTGCGATTCCTAGACTAACCTACTCAGTCTCTGGCTTGCAACGCCACCTAGGAAAACAAAGATTTGTTTCCCTCAAGTACAGTTCCCGCTGGCTAATAAGGGAAATAAAGTGGGGAGGGGAGGAGAACGATGGGACACTGACTTCCACTCCCATGTCTCACACTTTTTCATCCTCCTGATTCAACTATGCACACTGAAAGAAATTCTCTCTTAAGTGAGGAAGCTACTACCTTTCATAGGGGGAAGCATTATATTACACTTTCTTTGCTAAGAACCAGCCAGATGTTCAGAGAACTGCACTGAAATAGTACACACAGGCTGACCCCCCCCCCAAAAAAAAGAAAGCAGCCAAATTCTGGATTTAAAGAAAAGTCTAATCCTCTACATCACTGTAATTAATACTTCTAGAAACTCTGGGCTTTCTTGTTTAGCCTCTCTCCCAAAAATAGAAAAACTTCTACTCCAAAACACTGAGGGAGTAAGGAAAAAGGGTATATTAAGTGATGACATGACTCATCCACCTCTTGTCCAAAGTGGCCATCAAATTTCTGCTGTTGCTGATAGCTATACATGGTGGCATGGCTATAACCCAAGACTATCAGAAAACTTCACTGAATCAACAAATCCCTACTAAATGTCAAACAGTGTGTAAAGCAAGGACTTTAAAAACAAAAATAAAGACCTTGAGAAAGGTAGCCATGGGGGGAGGGGAGCCAGAAGAAAATTAAGTACATGCTCAATAGACTATTATGTACAAAGGAGAAATGGAATTAAGATTAGTCAGAGGAGAATGGGATAGTTACAGGAAAAACTTCAGCAGGAAATTATATTTGACCTAGATTTTGAAAGGTGATTGGAATTTTCCAGGCAGAGAAGAGAGTAAAGGTCAGTTCAGGCAAAGCAACGGCAAAGATACATGAAGTATTTCATTCTTGGTTGTAACATAGTTCTTTGAGGAGAAGCACCAGGATAATAAAAGTTGCTAGAACTTAGAATGTTTTATGAATGTTATGACACCATGTGAATAGGCATTTCAATCAAAATATTATCCTCTAAAATGCACACTGTAGTCTCTGCAAAATGAAAGATGCCACACAAAAGCCATACTAGATCTCTGCCAAAATTCTTTTTGCTTCTTTCCACCATGCCCTGTGCTCCAGGAGACTCAACTTCCATGAGCTACAATAATGACCTTCTTTCCTTTAGGTTTCCAATGGGGCCTAGCAGTGGGAGGTACCAGTAAGACATTGTACAGAAGGAACGAGGTCAAGGTATTCATTCTCCTGGTTCCTTTTCTGCCAGGTCCTGTTGATGGGCCATGTCCCTTTACCAAAGGCCACAGCTCCCTATCAAGACATCTACATCAGTAGGTTTCTCCCCTACCGTTGCTCATATCAGAGTACTGTCCCTTAGAGTCTCCTCAGTGTAGTCCATCCTCCACCATAATTTCCCTAATCGTTTTGTCTGAATGTATCATCTGTTTCAATCCAAGATCCTGACCAATCAGGATTAGTCCCTGAAAATGGCAACAACTTTTTTTTTTAGTACTACTACTGTGAAACCATCCCCTTCACTCCCAGTCCTGATACCAATATTGACCTAGAATATAGAACCTTCAAGGTCCCTACGATTCTCCAGCCCTTCACAAGCAAGTCACTGATGCAAACTCCTTCCTAGGAAGAGCTGGGGTCTGAGATATATATAATGGATTTTAAATATGTAACAAGTAGTAACGAAGTTTAAAAAGCATTATCTTGGAATTATCTTTGAGTGCTATCTTACAGAATTAGTTTTTTTTTTTTAAGATTTTATTTATTTATTTATCAAAGAGAGTGAGCAAAAGCAGGGGGAGCAGCAGACAGACAGAAAAACAGGCAGAGAGGGAGAAGCAGGCTCCCCGCTGAGCAAGGAACCCAATACAGGATTCAGATCCCAGGATGCCAACCCTGGGATCATGACCTGAGACAAAGGCAGGCACCTAAACAACTGAGTCACCCAGGCTTTCTCAGACTTTGTTTTTTAAATTTAATCTTACAATTTAAAAGATTTAATTAACACTTCAGTTTTGTTTTTAAAACTTCAAGAGGTGGAAAAGGAGAAAGAGGTGGAAAGAGGTGAAAAGGTGGAAGATGACTCAAAAGGGTAAGGTTGAAGAGAAAAAGCAATCTCAGAATCGGAGTTGTGATAACGAGATAATATTTCAACTCTCATTCTGAGATCATTAAGTTTCTTTTCTCATTATATTCCATGTCAGTTATATATAGAATTTTCAAGAATCTTACTAGAAAGTTCTTTCCAAATGAAGCCCTACCTGTTTCTGGGGAAAAGTGGGGATCTCCTTCTATGATTGATAATACTGTATATGTATTCTATGAGATAAACTATATTATGACTATAATGACAGCAATATATTCTCAATCCAAGGGATATTATTTGTGTTTACAATCATTCTAATGGAAGGGAAAAAAACTTGTCACTTCAGCTCTGCTTCTTAGAAATAGAATATTTTAGAAATAGAAATAATATTTTATTATATTATTATATTATAATGATGTACAAATTAAGATTCTGGTTTAGGGGTGCCTGGCTGGCTTAGTTGGTAGACAATGCAACTCTTGACCTTAGGGTCATAAGTTTGAGCCCCATGTAGGTTCTAAACTAATGAACATAAGTGGTTGATACTAATTTTTAGTATCAAGAAAAAGTCCTATCACAAACACTAAAATAAGCCATAATTCTGTCATCTCCCAATAAATCCAAAGTGACAGGTCAAAGCCAAGACAAGGAACACATATTTTTGTAAGGAAAGTGTAGTAGGTAGAAATTTAATATGATCCCTAGCGATTCCTTAAGTGTGATGGAAACTATGAATATGAAGGGATATCATTTCCAACTCATTTACTAGCTAATTGATATGGAATTAATCAAAGAGAAATTATCATGGGTGGGTCTGATCTAACCAGGCAGATGAGCCTTTAAAAGAAGGTAAAACATCAAAAAGACAGGCTCCTACTAGAACAAAGTAAGAAAGCAAATAATCAGGTCATCAACTACCTACAGAAAAGGATGCTTTTAGGAGGTGAGCAACCAGACAACAATTAGCAAGAAAGTGGGACCTCAATAGTACAACCACAAAAAACTGAATTCTGCCCCAGCCTGAATGAGCTTAGAAGACATGAGCCCCAAATGAAGACTGCAGCCCTGACTGACACCTTCATTATAGCCTAATTAGACCCGAGCAGAGAATCCAGCTAAGCTGTGATTAGAATCTTGATCCATGAAAACTGAGGTATAATAAACATGTGTTATTTTAAGTTGCTAAATCTGTAACAATTCGTTATATAGCAACAGAACACTAATATAGACAGATACCTTATACTCTTTCTTACCCTAAATTCTATTGCTTTAGGATCATAATCATTAAAACTATTGCTTATGCTAATTTTAAATTCAGAATAGATGGGTGACATCCACATATTATAATAAGAGTAATAAATAAGTCAAAGAAGTCTTACTCATGATACCATTAATCTATCTGCTCTTTTGGGAAAAAGTGAACTTACCCCATTTCTAAGTTACAAATCTCCAACTATGTTTCTTGAAGCTTAATTTTTTTACTTCAGAATCTCTGAATCAAATGTTTGACAATATCCTGTATTTCTTTAAGTCTTAAAATAAAAAAATAAATGCTGGTAAGTATAAGGAAAAGTAATTCCAAATTGAAACATGGTTTCCTTCCAAGTATAATATTCTCTGACCTTCAATTCACAAGCAATTATAAGACTAAGGACTTTATATTCTCTATGCTTCTTTTTTTCTTTTTATTTAAATTCTATTTAATCATCATATTTATAATTCTAGATTCACAGGTAGAAATTAGTGATTGTCAGTTGCATATAACACCCAGCACTCTTTCCATCAAGTGCCCTCCTTAATGCCCATCACCCAATTATCCCATACCCCACCCCCCTCCCCTCTCTATGCTTCTTAGATGATAGTTAACCTGAGTTCTCACAATTCTCTTTCTGTTGCATTTTCTACTACAAAATTGGGAAACTTTTGTTCTGGTAGTGGCCATTGCTGCCTATGGGCACAAACTATGGCAACAGGGAAAGAGAGTAGGTTATGCCCTATGATAGGCTGGATAATGGTCCAAATTCCCAGAACCTTACATGGTAAAAGAGACTAGAGATGAAATTACATTAAGGATGTTGAGATTATCCTGGATTATCAGGGTGACCTGATATAATCATAAGTGCCCTTTTAAGAAGCATAAAAAGCATGATTTGCTACAGAAGAGGAATGTCAAAATGACACAGTGTGGGAAATACTGACCAGTCATTGCTGGTGTTGAACAAGAAGTAAGGGGTAAAAAGCCAAAGAATGTAAGCAACTCACAGACACTAGAAAAAGCAGAGAGTCTCCCCTTGAGCCTTCAGAAAGAATGCAATCCTACCAAACCATTTTAGGACTTCTGATCTCCCAAACCATAAGATAATATATTTGTGGGTTTTTTTAAGATTTTATTTTTAAGTAATCTCTGCACCCCAACATGGAGCTCAAACTCACAACCCTGAGATCAAGAGTTGTATGCTTCACCAACTGAGCCAGCCAGGCACCCCATTTGTGTTTTTTTTCAGCCACTACATTTATGGTAGTTTATTACAGCAGCAACACAAAACTAGTATAAGGCCTTTAGCTCCATATAAAAAACCTAGTCCTAAAAACATGAGTCATAGTTAGGGTGACCATAAAATCTTACTGTCCAAACCAGGATACTTTTGAAAGTGAAAGGAGTACTATTAATAATCACACTAGGACAACATTCATAAATTAGGACTGTAGTAGGAAAACAGATTTATGATCAGCCTAGTCAAGGTACATTCACAGCAGAGAATTCACTCAAATTATCATACACTTTGCCTTAAAAATGAGGAAAAGTCTTTTTAAGCATTAATCCATCAATAAACAGATGCCTTGCCTTAGGAGATTGGGAGGTACCCACAATGCCTACTAACAACAGATAAAGTAGTACAGGTTCTCAAACCTGGTTCATGGGAGAATCACCTGGTATGTTTCACTGTGTTTATTTATTTTGTTATGTTTTTAATTCGCATTGTGACCCATCGAAGACCTACTGAATCAGAATTTCCAAAGGTGGGGAGCCCAAAATCTGTATTTTCAATTAAATTTCCAAATGATTCTAACACAATGCTTACCTAGTACCAAACTTTGGGAGCAATGATGAGCAGTGACATTTATATTTTATTTGGTAGTAGATCCTCTCACCCTAGGGTTTTCATATGCATACATAATGTCATTCCTTCTACCACCTACTTTTCTCCCAAACACAATCTTAGTCTTAAAGCCCAATATCCAAAACATAAAAAAATAAATTCACTCCAACTAGAGGTACCCCAGGGATTCCTCACCACTAGGCTCCCCACCCACAATAACTCCTAAGGGCTATGAACTCCATGAACTCCAGGGTTCCTCTGAGAATAGGCCTGTGACAACAAAGTCCCCACATTATTGGAAGTAAGTAGTTTCAAGGTGTCCAACATTTTTTATAACTACTCAGAAACAACTGTCTTTTAAAATATATATTCTGAGTTTGTCTCTAATATATTGTTTGGCTTAGTCTTCCAACTTTGTAATAAATAGCCTTTCTTGGTTTCAGGTCCTCTGCCTGAGGGTACTTCAAGTTGGTGATTAGGGTGAAGAACCTAACATCACTTTCTTTAAAACAAAGCATATTCAGCTCCTTATTTATAAGACTTTATTTTCTAAAGAAAGGTAGTTGGGGTTCAAAAAAGTTTGAAAACCTTTGTTATAGAAGAAATTCCTGAATATAGTGAGATAAAGTATATAATCCTGAAGTTTCCTTAAGCACCAGCTCTAAAATTATAAAACTTCATATTGTGATGATTCCAAGAACAATTACAGGTAATCTGATTGCCAATAAAATAAAAACATGAGTCAATTTGAGAGAGGGCAAGTCTACCAATGTCTCTAAGCTTCCAATCACCTATAATTAAGAAAAATAAGACTATAGTCAAAAGAGAAATTTTTATCAGATTCAGCAGATTTAGGGTTTTTTTTATTAACATATAATGTATTATTTGTTTCAGGGGTGCAGGTCGGTGATTCATCAGTCTTACACACTTCACAGAACTCACCATAGCACATACCCTCCCCAGTGTCCATCACCCAGCCACCCCATCCCTCCCATTCTCCACTCCAGCAACCCTCAGTTTGTTTCCCAAGATTAACAGTCTCTTATGGTTTGTCTCCCTCTCTGGTTTCATCTTGTTTTGTTTTTCCCTCCCTTCCCCTATGATCCTCCATCTTGTTTCTCAAATTCCTCATATCAGAGAGATCGTATGATAATTGTCTTTCTCTGATTGACTTATTTCCCTTAGCATAATACCCTCTAGTTCCATCCACGTCGTTGCAAATGGCAAGCGCAGTCTTAGATTTTTAAAATTATTTTCATACTGTACCTATTGACTAAATTGTGTCCTTCTCAGAATTCATATGCCAAAGCCTACCCCCTAATGTGATGGTATGTGGAAGTGGGGCCCTTGGAGGTAATTAAGTTTAAATGAAGTATGAAGGTGGAGCTCCCACAATGGGATTAGTGTCCTTCATAAAAAGAGAAAGAGAGAACAAAGCTCTCTTTCTTTTTGCTGACCATGTGAAGACACAGAGAAGATGGCTATCTGAAAGCCAGGAAGTGGGACTTCCACTAGCACCTTGGTCTTGGGTTTTCCAGCCTCCAGAACTGTGGGAAATAAACATCTGTTGTTTAAGCCACCCAATCTGCAGTATCTAGTTATAGCAGCCTAAGCTGACTAAAACACCAGATTCAGGCTATAAAATAACTCTGATATCTTCAATTATCATGCTTGCTAAGTGCTATGAGGCAGGACTGACCATGAAAGAGTCTCACTGGGACTCAGGATATAAATACACGTTTTATTTTTTAAGTAAAATTAACTAATTAATTTTAAAAAACAAATAAAATTTTAAAACAAAAATTTAAAGATCTTAATTTTTAAAAACTTAAATTTTAAAATTGTTTAAATTAAAATCAAAAAATTAAAATTAAAAAAATAAATTTTAGCAGTCTCCCAAAACAAACAGTTAACAAACCATAGTTTTCTAAAGCTTTTTATTTATGCATTTGTCAGAGAGAGAGAGCGAGCACAGGCAGACAGAGTGGCAGGCAGAGGCAGAGGGAGAAGCAGGCTCCCCGCCGAGCAAGGAGCCAGCCCAATGTGGGACTCGATTCCAGGATGCTGGGATCATGACCTGAGCCACAGGCAGCCGCTTAACCAACTGAGCCACCCAGGCATCCCTACAAACCATAGTTTTCTAAATATTCACACACACCATACATTAGCGCATGGAATGAAATTACCTATCAATGAAATTGTCTTTCTAATAATTAAATTCTATACGTTTGCTTCCCTTTTTACAGATTGTCTTTTGGAAAGCTAGCTGAAGATCATTCATAGAGCTTTATAATTTTTCATGAAGTATCAGCAATGAAGCACGCAAATAGCATCCCCCATACAATTTTCACCAGTTTATCTATTACCTTTATTTTTTTTAATGGGAAAAACGAGAGGGCATAGAAGAGATCCAAAAGAAGTGAAAAGATCTCTGGCAAGTGGGCAAGGGCAGGTATCTAGGAAAGCTGGCTCTCTCTCAGACATTTTAGCCCATGAATATAATAGAGACACATTAGAGAACAAAGTTCTCTTTGATGGATGCACAGAATGCTTAATCCTCTTCCTGAATTTAAGGTCCCAAAAAATAGCTAAATCTCATCCATTAGCATGGATAGTAAACGAGCTGGGAACTACATTTGTGCATTTTGAGGAAATGATCTAAATGTTAGGAATTGAATAAAAATGTCATTAGAGATTTTTGAACCACAACGAGCTAGCTCTCTAAACCATTAACTTTCCCCTCTCTGCAAAGGTATAATATCTATAAATAGATTAGGAAGACTCCCACTTTATCAACAAAATAGTGTCCTAAATAAGAGAGATGTGATGTTAACTATAAGAATTAAATGTTTCCAGAAAACAGAAAGCCTCCTAGAGTTGCTTCAATTTAACATAGTTTATTGCATAAATTATTTTCTATACCTTTATATAAGATACATGCTAAGCACTGCAGGAGAAATAAAGATGAATAAACTTGGTTTCTAACACCCAGGTTTTACCACCTAATGTAAGAAATGAGGCAAATACAAAAATAACTGTAATTCAATGTTATAAACTATCAAATACCATAAGAGACTTACAGCATAACTTCTCAAATTTTTATACATGAGTTACATGGGGAAATTATAAAAATAGAGATTTTGATGTTGAAAACGTGGGTGAGAGATGAGACTGTATTTCTAATAGCTATAAGTGATGCTGATGCAGGACTCTTGCATTTCAAAGCCTTACAGTAAAATAGGTAGAAGACACTGACCCAAGTTAGTAAAGGAAAGAAAGGACAGTCATGACAGGGAGGGAGAATATGGTATTAAGGGGTCTCTTGAGTAGGTAGGATTTTAATGAAAAAGAAATGTAAAATGAATGAACCAAAGAAACGTGCTTTTCTACTAAAAGAGTGTTTCTCACTTGAAATAAATCCACTAATGATTATTAGATCTATTATTTCCAAAGAGCCATCTTGTATTACCTGTAAAGATACAAACACAATTCTATTCAAGTGTCATTCCTAGTAACAGGTTTCTAGACATTGCAAAGTCAACTACCTTCACACTTAAGTACTACAATCAGTGGTTCATGGGATGATCTCAGACAGCTTTCAGCTCACAGAAGTCAAAGATTATAATTTGATTCTGGATTGCATTTCCCACTCCACTATCCTTGACAAGTGTGCTCCAAACACTGATAGTCATGCCCATCAGGATGGGAGGTAGGATGTGGAATGTGGATTTTTTTTCTCAAGCAACACAGGACTCTGAACATCTAGATTTCATTTCCTATTGCTGTGTAACAAATTACTATAAATTTAGGGACCTAAGTTGATACACATTTATTATCTCAGTTTCCATCAGTCAGAAGTCAAGTTGGGGCCTCTGGTCAAAGTCACACTAAGCTGAAATCAAGCCATCAGCAGGGCAATGTTCTCAGCTGGAATTCAGGATCCTCTTCGAAGCTCATTCAAGTTTTTGGCAGAATTCAGTTGCTTGCAAATGTAGGACTGAGGTTCTTGTTTTCTTGCTAGCAGATGACCAGCTCTCAGCTCTTACATTCCACCCTTGGCTCCTAGCCAAGTGGTCTTCTCACAACATAACAGCTTATTGCTTCAAAACCACCAAGAGAATTTCTCACTCTAGTCTGCTAAAACCGAGTCTCAAATAACATAATGTAGTCATGGGAGTGACATCCCATCACTCTTGCCAAATTCTACTGCTTAGAAGCAAGTCACAGGCACTGCCTAAACTAAACTAAAGCAGAAAGGATTACAGAAAGAAACGAATATCGAACATCGGGAAGCAAGGATCACTGGGTGTCTTCTTAGAGTCTCTCTGCTATGGTCAAGAAAGTTCCTGCTCAGAAAATATGACATTTGGTTAGAGATCTGAAGAATGAGGAATCAGTTATGTGAAAGCAGAGGTTGAGGAGACAACCGCTGGAAATACAGGGAAAGGGAGACAGAACAAGGAAGGAGGTAGCCATGAAAATGACTGGTACCAATAGCCCTATTTTTTTTAAATTGCATCACTGGTTGTTAATGAATGTAAATAAAGCATTTAGTGTGAGTTTTATAATCCAACTACCCAAGTCCTCAACTATTTCATGCACACCCCAGAGGTATTCATCAATATAAAAGACAGAAAAAATACAATCTTCCTGAAGTGTCAACTTCATCTTTGGTAAACTTAATAAGTAATTTAAACATTTTTATATTAAAAGCAGGCATATTTCTAGAATATGCATATAAAATGGAATAAAATATAATATTTATACTGATTTTGTACATAAAATTTGAGAACTCCCTCAAAGAAATCTCCCATATGAAAGTACACGACACATTTTCTCTCTCCGCAGTTAGGGGAACCTTGCTGGAAATGTTTGATGTTCAATGCTACTTTAGGTCTACTCTGTGCTTCATACCTCATCAAGTATTAATAAAGGGAAAAAAAATCTCCAGGTGAACAAATAAATTTTTAAGCACACAGTCTCAAATGTAATGCACATGGGCATATCCACTGTAGCCCCTGGAAGGCAAACTGCTAAATTGTATAAAGGCAGTTAAATTTATATATCATGCAGTCAGGTATAGATGCCAAGTAATTACCTTATCCAACTATTAATTTTTGATACAGTGATAAAGGTTTTTTTTGTTTTTGATTGGTTTGGGTTTGGGTCTTCTACTTGCTCTTTAAGATCCAAATTATAGTCTACATTTTGTGGCATACACTGTTAACAGCAATCTAAAATCTATTCTCCCCCTTTTTCCTTATTAGTGAACTGTTTTACTATTAATGAAATTTTTATCTGGATACTTTGCACACTTTAACCATCCTTGCAGCTAGATGTGGTTGTAAGTTCTGGTTAATGTGAACAATAGGGTCTTAAATGGAAAAGATGGGCCTTCCCTTCTTTTCTTCCTTTCTCACAGGTTAGAATGCAGAAGGGGTGGTGGTGCACCATCTTGGATCATGTGGAGAAGGGCACTCAAAGGATGGTGGAGGACAAGATAGAAGAATCCTGGACTCCTAACACAACAGAACTTGGCTTTGTTCTGCTTATGCCCAGGCTGTAATGTGGATGAGAAGTAACCTCTCTTTTGATTAACCCCTTATAATTCAGGGTCTTTGTTAGAGCACCTGAACCCATGTCCTAACTAATGTAGAACTTGATGGCCACTCTAGCAGAATCTGTGGTATATAGCACTGACCTGGAGGCTGAACAGCAGATGGTAAGGAAACAGCAAGAAGAAAAGGAGCTAACTCTTGCTATGGCACAGCAAAACATTTAGTCAAACTGCCATCTTCAAGGTTAGTACCTTAAAAGTACTACCAAGGGGCGCTAGGGTGGCTCAGTCAGGTAAGCGTCTGACACTTGGTTTTGGCTCAGGTCATGATCTCAGGGTCGTGGGATCAAGCTCTGCATCAGGCTGTGCACTCAGAGAGGAGTCTGCTTGAGATTCTCTCTCTCTTTCTCCCTTTGCCCCTCTTCCCTCTCTCTTTTTCTCTCTCAAATAATAAATAAATACATCTGCAAAAAAAAAAAAAATACTAACCAAGTCTCTAGCTTGAATGAAATGACTGGAAAAAGTAAGAATGTTAGTAAGTACTAAGTCTTACTGCTTTCAACAAAATCCTTCAAGAGATGTAAGTTCAGCCTAAACAAGAGAGTATCACAGTACGAAGCATATGTGGAAGGCAATTCAGCTCTCCAGAAGAAAGTTCACAGGGCGCCTGGGTGGCTCAGTTGATTAAGTGACTGCCTTTCACTCAGGTCATGATCCCAGAGTCTTAGGATCGAGTGCCATATTGGGCTCCCTGCTCAGCGGGGAGCCTGCTTCTCTCTCTTCCTCTCTCTGTCAAATAAATAACTAAAATCTTTTTTGAAAAAAGAAAAAGAAAGAAAGAAAGTTCATACCACCTGTAGCTTAAAATCTAAATTGACTGAGTGTGTAGTAAAGTGGGGCTTCTTAGGGTTTAGGAGTCAAATTCTTTTATATTCCAAGTAAAATCAGATAAAACATGAGTTTTAGAAGATATAGCCTAAGCTGATATAAACCTAGGAATCAAGAGTTTACAGTTAGACAATGAGAGCCAGCGTAGCAATCAAGAAGATACTAAGGATCACACCTCCCTAAGCCTCAAGGTAACTGTAATGGATTTAGAAACTGCAGGACTTACAGAACACAAAAGCCAACAATTAAAATCTAATATTCTTAGCTAGGAAACAAACAAACAGACTAAATGTACACAATTACGTCTTGATTAATGTTTGGCTATAGTTATTCCACATGGAACTAATCAGTGCAAATAGGCAGAAAATCCACTATGTTTTTGAGGGTATATATTACACACACATAAACACCTGGACTATAAAAGCCTATAATTGCTCAATCCAAAAAGAACCCTTTGGGCTTCTTTACCTTCACCAGCAGGAAGCCAGCTTGGAAAGCCATCCATCCTCAAGCAAAGGGTCTACTTTTCAATGCCTGCTTTAGATCTGGCCATGAAGAACAACAGACAATAAAGAATCTCTCAAAGGACAAAGCCAGAAAACTTGGAGAACAAGTGATTTCCTCCCCATGGGCAGGGGGACAAGCTTGCCAGGAGGACTAACAAAGAACTTTTTCTACTACCAAACTACACACAGGATTTAACTGTTGCTGGGTGACTATTGGGTTTCCAGTCTTCCTCTTTTCCAAATGGAGTGTCTTACCCTGTTTCTCCTCTACCACTATCTTCTGGATGTGTTACCCTGCCTTGACTTTACTATTATGTCAGATGTGCATTTGGACACTGAGCAGATGGTAGATAAACTAGCTTTCAGATCACGTGCACCAACCATAAGAAATAATATGAGAGCTTGAGAGAAAGGACTTCACGTCATCCAGGTATAATAAACTATGAGATAAAGGACACGTGGAGAGGAAGTGGACATTTTTCATAGCTGGGAGAGAGAGTGCACGTGGCAGAAACTGTTAGCTAATCTCTCAAAAATCCATGTTTTCCTTTTTCCATAGCAATAGGAATTTTAGCTGGAGTATATGGCACCCTACATTGCCTGGTCCATTTGCATAGTAGCAAAGGCTACTACATATGGTGATATGATTGAGTTCTAACTTTAAAAAGGCAAAAACAAACCAAAAAACAAACAAACAAAAATTGGTAAGTGCTACTTCCAGGTCAGTTCCTTAAAAGGAAGGAGTATGTCATCCCTCTTCTGCTTCTTCCTGGGATATAAAGGTGGTGGATTCCATTCATAGACATGAGACCAATACCCTCTAGATAACAAAGTGAAAGGATAGAAGAAGCCTGGGTCACCAACACTGTGCAGAATCCTTGTTAACCCTGAACTAGCATAATAATTCCTATCTTATTTAAACAACTGATGTTTTGGATCTCTGTTATAGCAGTCAAGTCTATATCCTAACTCACACATACTTATAAAACTATGACAAGGAACTTTTCAATTAATGTATAGATAGGTGTAGAGACACAGAGAATAACTTTAAAACCCTATTCCAACTAAACTGCTGACTAATTTAGATTGTGACTCACTATGGGAATTCTGTGATTCTGTGTTTTGTAAAACCACTTGCTAGAAGATAAAAATAGTAGTTAAAATACAATGCTAAATTACCACTTATTTTTTAAAAACTAGGAAAACTCTAAACATACTGAAACCTCACTGAATGAAATGAATTCTTTAATGGAAATTTGTAAACACAGTAAGAATACATTGAATTATAACATTTGGGAATTTTTAAACTAATTCATTAAAATGACATTTCTTAATATGTAAATTTTGCATTATTACATATGTGTTTTGGAGTTGGTTAAAATTAAGACTTCAACCATTTGAGTTAAAAATCCATTCAATTAAAAAAAATTAACTTCACATGAAAAGAATCTATCATACAGGTTAACATTAATTTATTTACTCAATACTTAGTTACTTAATATTTATCCAGTAAATACTTATATACATATTGATGTCTCCTGAATGTCCAAGAAGAAAAATAGTTAATATAATAATGTATATGTGTTTTAGCATAGTTCACATAACACTTCACATGTATCTGGCCTCCCAGCAGCCACCTAGGGGGTGAACAACAGAAATGCAGTAGGGCAGGCGGCAAATGCTGACCAATGAAAGACAAGAGACAACAAGAAGAAACAGATAAATTAATCTCCATTCCTCTCTCCAGAAGACTGTTCTGAAATGAGCGTTTTCATATGGCTCATCCAGAGACAAACCAACCTTGTGACATGACCATATTTACAACTGAATAACGTGCACATTTTGCTGTCCCATTTTTGCCTGCTTCATTTTTTTTTCCTCTTCACATTTGCTCTTCTTCAATTGTACTCCTGGTAGCACATTAACTCCTAGACTTTGCCCCAGGCTCTGTTGTCTAGGAAACACAGGCTAAAATAGGCAGCATTAAACTAATGGAGGCATCTTTTTGATACTTTCCCCAAAGGAATGAGAGAAGACACAGAGCATTTTAACTATCACTGTACTTGCAGTGGAATAAGGAAAAAGGGAACTAATACAGGTTGAGCATTTACAATGTGCCTAGCACTGTACTGAGTTTTCATGTTATTCCATATAATCTCATTTAATCTTCCCAATATGCCATCTAACTTTATCAAGGAAAAACAAGGAAATACAGTAGTGGCTGAGCTTTTAATGTCTTAACACTGAGCCCAGCACAGCAGTACAAGCATCACAGCTTGGATTCAGTCTAGTAGCGAGCAAGATCCGTTCCCTGTTCTGGCACAGTCCAGCTCTGGAGTATCTACAGTATGTAACCAATCTGCAGGAAATCCGTTAGTCCTCCCTGCTCCTCATTCTGAATGCTTGGTTTCATCTTTTTTCACTTCAGCATTCAGATGCTAATCAAAGTGCAGGGGCAGCCAAGGAGCACTTCTCCTAAGCCAATTTTTCCATAAATGTGGCACAGCCTGCTATACGTATGACATATGACATTTCATCTCCATGTCAAATATCATAGTCTATTAGCCTATCTTTAAGCAAAATAACTGTTGAATGCCAGCTAAATTCAAACTTTATTTTCTTTAACCAGATCTGTAAAGAAACTGCAAGAATTCTATCCAAGCAGTCCTCCTGTAAAGTAAACCTATTTACAAACAATTATAGATAAATAAGATACTGGCTTGCATATTTGCTAATTGTGCTTTTTCTGTATGCATTTTGCAATCAAAGAGTATTGATATACTTTAAAAAGTGTTGGTATCCAAATTAACAGAAATACAAAGATTCTACAGATTTACAGGAGAATCACAAACACTTACATGACATATATTATGTGCCAGGCAGTGTTTACATGCTTTACATTTGTTTACTGGTTCAACCTCAAGACTTGAAAAGATCTTAAAGACATGTAAGTTCAACGGCCAACAACTACTTAAATCTCCTCCATGATTTTGTCATTCAAATATAGTTTGTTGACCAGAAGAGCTCATACATTGAAATCAGGAGACCCCGATCTACCATTTATTCATCTGGTAGTTGATTCAGTAAATTGATTTGTATGGCACTTTCAAATGTCATTTCCTTTGATACTTACAATGACCTTACATGGAGTTATGGCTCCTGAATCTTTACTGCCGTCTCAATCTCTTTCCTGAGTTCTAGGCCCATTAAGTTACCCAGATGTCCTATAGACACCTCAAACTCGACATGACCAATGCTATTCATACTGTCTTCACCACACCTTTGCTCTTCTGACACTAACCTCTACTTCTATTAATGAGAAATTCCAGAGTCATCCTAGATTCCTTCCTTCTCACGCCGACTTCACATCTAATCCATTATGAAATTCTGTTCATTTTGTCTGCATAAAGCCTTTGAAACCATCATCTCTATTTTAACTGTACCTGTCTTGTTCAAGTGAATGTCATTTCTCACCTGGACGACACCAACAATCTTCTCACTGCCCCCAGTCAGCACATCTCCCTAGCCTATGCCTTTTACACACTTTAAACTGTCTTCTACATGACTGCCTCTTAAAATCCTCATGCAAAATGCTCAATTTTCCTATTTAAGATATCTCAATAGCACCACACCAGGGTGGGGTATGAGGGATGGGCAAAAGTGGTGAAGGGGATTAAGAGGTATAAAGTTCCATGTAAAAATAAGTAAGTCATGGGGGTGAAAAGTCCCTCACAGGCAATACAGTCAATGACACTGTAGTAACTCTGTATATTTACTGATAGACAGTAATACATTCATGTGAGCATAGTGTATAGAGTTGTTCAATCACCATGTGGTAGCCTGAAACTACTGTAATATTGTATGTCAACTATACGTCAATTAAAAAAAAAAAAAAGCATCCCCAACCCATTTATTTCCACTCTCCAATGCTTCAGGCTCTCTTTCTCCATTGCTTTAGAGATGTTCTGTCTTCTGCTCAAAATGCCCATCCTTACGCACCCACCCTACCCACTCCCTTCTTGACCAGCATCATTTCCTCTAGGAGGTCAGTCCTAAGGATTAAGGCCCCTTTCTCCTTGTTTCCATAGCACTTTTAGCAGAGCTAACTGTCTAGCTGTAACTTTTCTCCATGATATCATGAGATCCCCAAGAGCAGAAAAGGTCTTCATCTTTTATCTTCAGTACAAAGCAATAGTCGATACTCAATAAAAATAATTAAATAAATGAACAATTCAATAACTCATCCACCTAAACAAAACTTTATGTTTTTATATCCCGAAGGGAGAGACAATACTTTCCCTTGAATCATGAATTAAAATGGTAAAAGAATAGAGCAACCATATGGATGGACACATACATACACATGTGCACTAAATTATCATATTACAGAATTTGAGAGAACCTGAAAGATTGCTTATTCTAACTCCTTCATTTTACAGAGAAGAAAATTCAAGCCAGGAGAGTCTAAGAGACTTGCCCAAGATCTCAAAACTGGAAACTTATCCTAGTTCAGGAACAGGTTACTTCTGTAATTTGCTCCTACTTTGGGGGAATTTGTGCCCATTATATTTAGAATGTCATTGAGGGCCTCCTAGTTAAGTATGAGGGCCTCCTAGTTAAAATATAATCTTAAAACAACTTAAAAATTATAAATTAGATTCTTGGAAAGGTGATACATATTTGCCATATAGCTGCAAAGTCATTATCCTAGAGATAACTAATGGGGGTATATTTATTCTTATTGGTGATGTAACAAATTACCACAAATTCTGTGGCTTAAAGCAACACAAATTTATTGTCTTATAGTTTTGTAGGTCAGAAATCCAAAATGTGTCTCACTGAGCTAAAATCTAAGCAGCGGCAGAGCTGCATTCCTTTCTGGAGGCTCTAGAGGAGAACCAACTTCCTTGCCCTTTTGAGTTTCTGAAGGTCACCCATATCCCTTGACTCAAAGCCCTCTTCCTACATCTTTAAAGTCACTAACAGTTATTTTCACAACACTCTGATCTCCTCTTCTGCCTCCCTCTTCTCCATTTAAGGATTCTTGTGATTACATCGGTCCTACTAAGATAATACAGGTTCACCTCCCTATTTTAAGATCAGCTGATTAGTGACCTTAATATTCCATATGCTGCCTTAATTACCCTTTGCCATGTTATGCAACTTATTCACAGGTTCTGAGGTTAGGACTTGGATATTTGGGGAAGCTATTATTCTGCCTACCCTGGGGGGGTAATATGATACAACACGATATGATATGATATTTTTCCTCCACATCAAATAAACTTCTAATGATAGAAAATAGAATATCAAAGAAAAAATTAAGTAATTTCAGTCTACATAAATAATCATTCTATTTCACTAGCAAATATAAACAGTTAAGTCTGGCACAGAAGAACCAGAAGACATTTTAAGACCTCTCCTCATGTAGATAAAACAGCCTATATAGGAAGTTACTTGCTTCTTCAAAAGAGAAAGTCATTAGAGCTGAAATGCTTAGACCGTACTGCCTAAGAAGTATGTAACTCCAATCTATTTTGACTACTGAAATTATCCTAAGAGTTGGTTAACCGCAAGAAATAAATTGGGGGGAATCCTGAGAAAAATTTTCAACCCAAGTGCCAAATCATGGAGGGGTCCAATGCCAAGGAGAAAGGATCCTAGTTTACTGTCACCATAATTGAAATGTAGGAATTACTGTCCATATTGCCTAATCATACCCATTTCTTTTTTTCCTTTTCTAGAAAATGTATCCTTTGCAATGATATATGAATGGATAATAAACACATAGGGGTAAATCTTCATGACCTTGGATTTGGCAATGGATTCTTAGATAAAGCACAAGCAACAAAGGAAGAAATCAATAGATTGCACTTGACCAAATTTTTTAAATTTGTGCATCAAAGGACATTACCAAGAATGTAAAAAGATAACCTACAGAACTGGAGAAAATATTTGTAAATCATATACCAGATAAGCATCTAACATCCAGAATATAAAAAGAACCTTACAACTCATAATAGACAGATAAATAACCCAATTTAAAAATGGGCAAAGATGGGCACCTGGGTGGCTCAGTTGGTTAAGTAACTGCCTTCTGCTCAGGTCATACCAGAGTCCCAGAACTGAGTCCTGCATAGGGCTCCCTGCTCAGCAGGGAGTCTGCTTCCCCTCTGATCTTCCCCTTCCCATGCTCTTTCTCACTCTCCCTCTCAAATAAATAAAGAAAATAATTTTTAAAAAATAAAACAAAAAATGAAATAAATAAAATTAAAATGGGCAAAGAGGGTGCTTGGGTGGCTCATTCAGTTACACATCTGTCTTCAGCTCAGCTCATGATCTCAGGGTCCTGGGTTTGAGCCCCACTTAAGCCCCACATCATCAGGCTTCCTGCTCAGCATGGAGTCTGCTTCTACCATGTCACCCTCTCCCTCTACCCCTCTGGCCCCCACCCTGCTCATTCTCTATCTCTTTCTCTTCTCTCAAATAAATAAATAAAATCTTTTTAAAAAACAAATGAGTGAATAAATAAATAAAATAAAAATGGGCAAAGAATATGAATAAATATTTCTCCAGAGAAGAAATACAAATCGTCAATAAGCATAGGAAAAGATGCTTGACTCCTCGGTATTAGGGAAACACAAATTAAAACCAAACCACAAATAGATACCATTACATGTCCAACAGGATGGGCTATAAAAAAAAAAAAAAAAAGACTAACAAGACCAAGTGTTGGCAAGGATGTGAGGAAACGGGAATCATCAAATACCGCCGGTGAGAATTCTGGAAAACTGAAAATATCTTAAAAAGTTAAACATAAAGGGGCGCCTGGGTGGCTCAGTGGGTTGAGTCTCTGCCTTCAGCTTGGGCTATGGTCTCCAGGTCCTGGGCTTGAGCCCCCAGTTGGGCTCTCTGCTCAGCAGGGGGCCTGCTCCACCACCTCCTGCCCTGCCTGCCTCTCTGCCTACTTGTGATCTCTCTCTCTCCGTCAAATAAATAAAAATAACAATTAAAAAAAGTTAAGCATATAATCACCCTAGATCCAATAATTCTACTCCTTTATTATCTACCCAATAGAAATGAAAGCATATGTCCACACAAAGACATATGGAAAAATTCACAGCAGCATTATTCAAAATAGCTAAAAACTAAGAACAATTCTAACACCTACCAAGTGGCAAATAAAATCCAGTATAGCCATACAAAGCAATACTACTCTGCAATAAAAAGGAATGAATTACCAATACATATAACAATGTGAGTGATCCTTAAAATTATAACTAAGTGAAAACATCACTCTCAAAAGAAAAATAATGAGGCACCTGGGAGGCACAGTTCATTAAGCATCCAACTCTTGGTTTCAGCTCAGGTTGTGGTCTCAGGGTCATGAGATCAAGTCTGGTGTTAGGCTCTGTGCTCAGCACAGAGTCTGCTTAAGACTCTCTCACCCTCTGCCCCTCCTCCCATGCCCACACCCTCTCTCTCTCTCAAAACAAATAAATAAATCTAAATAAATAAAAAATAAATTAAATAAACAGAGACAAATATTGTGATTCTCTTCATAAAAAAATTTCTAGGGGCACTTGGGTGACTCAGCTAATTAAGCAGTCAATTCTTGGTGTTAGCTCAGTTCACGATCTCAGGATCTCTAGACCAGGCCTCGCATTAGGCTCTGCACTCAACACAAAATCTGTTCCCCTCCCTCTGCTTCTCCCCTGCTCACTCGCTCTATCTTGAATAAATAAATTAATAAAATCTTTTTAAAAAAATTTTTAGAAAAGGCAAAACTACAGAGACAGAAAGCAGATCAGTGATTAACTGGGAGTAGAGATAGAAGGAAGGAACGACTATAAACAGGCACAAAATGGGGTTATGGAAGTGTTTTAAAACTGGATTGTGATAATGATTACACAACTGCACAAATTTACTGAAGTTTACTGAACTTCAGTTCAGTAAATATACACTCAGCTGGGTGAATTTTATGGCCTATAACTGTTAACAACTTATGCTTTAGTTCTTTATAATTCACAATTTGTGCTTAATAAGATTATTTTTTAATGTGAAGAACCACATTCATAGAAAATCATATTAAATTACCATTTTAAATTATACTGTCTACAACAGTGCTCTGCAAAACGTGGTCAAACACATATTAGAATAACACTGAGAGGGGCACCCAGGTGGCTCAGTGGGTTAAAGCCTCTGCCTTCAGCTCGGGTCATGATCCCAGGGTCCTGGGATCCAGCCCCGCATCAGGCTCTCTGCTCAGCAGGGAGCCTGCTTCCTCTTTCTCTGCCTACTTGTGATCTCTGCCTGTCAAATAAATAAATAAATAAAATCTTAAAAAAAAAAAAAAGAATAACACTGAGAACTAATAAAATCTCACTCCCACCTCCATCTACCATCCCTAACCACACACACCACTCCAGACATTGCTAATCCACTTAACCAACTCTATTCTTTCCAGAGTACGGAACACGCTCTACTATACCATGTAATTAACTTATTTTTTATGTCATTTCCTTTTTCCTATCTGTGATCCTTATACTCACATGCATACACAAACGTGGCAAGAAGACTTCAAGAAGAAAATACTGGGGGTTTGTGGGTGGTTCAGATGGTTGAGCACTCTTGGTTTCCACTCAGGCTGTGATCTCATGGATTGTGGAATTGAGCCCCACAGCAGGCTCTGCACTCAGCACTCAGTGAGGAGTCTGCCTAAAGATTCTCTCCCTTTGCCCCTTCCCCCTCCACATGTGTGTGCACGTGCACTCTCCCTCTCTCAAATAAATAAATCTTAAAAAGAGAGAAAGGGAGAGAGGGCGGGAGGAAGGAAGGAAGGGAGGAAGGGAGGAAGAAAGGAAGGAAGAAAGGAAGGAAAGAAAATACTGACATATCCCTATCACCCAGAACAGTTCCCGGCACATTCTGTAGGTACTCAAATATTTGCTAAATGAGTGAAATTTATGTTCCTGGGCAGATGCTCACTGCAGATCTACTAAACTGACCCTTAGCATGGGGCCCTGGAATCTGTATCTTTATCAGTTACCCCAAACGACAGCAAATTAACATTTGGGATCTACAGGCTGTTAGGGAGACCTGCCCCTCACAGATGGTCACAGCAACTTGAGTGGTGGCAAAAATAATCTAATGGCAAGAAGTGTCCACAAAAATATAAATAGCTGAGTACTGAGCTTACAGACTTAATACAACTTTCATTAGATGAAGTGAGGAACAAATTCTCAGTTTGGGAGTATGACATAAAATTTTGCCTCAACCACAGTCAACCACAGCCACCCACACAAATTTAACACAATACTCTTAGCCAGGCTTTTAAATTGTATCCCAAAGGGTTTTTATGTAACCACAAGTCAAATTAACAATTAAAAAGGATTCTTGTACTGAAATTTAGCTGTAAACTCAAAGCAACTGACAAATTCTATTATCTATGGTGCCAACAACGTTGTACACACTATTCAAAATATGTACTTTCAAGTGTTCTGAAAATTTATACTCTACATTTTAAAAACCATCATAATAAGAAAAGGTCATTGAATATCAGTTTAAAGTGGCCATCTTTAGTATCAAATGATAGTTCAGAGAGTAGTTCTTTAAAAGAGATCATGCACAGAGCTACTTAAAAAAAATAGTAAGGAAAACAAGAGTGCTGATGAGAGATGATACCATGTGTCCTCATCTGTCAATAAGAAACAAGCAGTATCCAGTCTGCCTATCTACTCAAGTTATAGTGCGGCTAAATGAGATCATTAGAAGGTACTTAAAGAGCCTAAATAAATAGATATGTATTTTGTACTTATCATATAGACAGGTAGTCTATCCTTTCAGACTTCTTATAGGCAATGACTCTAATCTCTGCTCTGAAATCAGAAGGGTTTACCAAACTGCTATGCTGAAGGCATATTATATGTTACATATTACTTATATTACATATTACTTATATGCATGATATAAGTAATAAAAGCCATCAAAGAACCATTTTTGACAGAATAAGATAAAACACTAAAAAATTATTTCCTCTATGCAGGATTCCTACATTTATTCCATTATATTTAAACATTAAATCTTAGTTTTGCTTATTTTAGCACTTACTCTATAAAGACTTTCATCTCATTGTCACAACCAAGATAAAAGTGGAATTATACACAAATGAACTATAACAGAAAGAAAGCAAAAAGACATATTTGACAGAGTTGAAATGTGGGCAAATATGCCTTATCAAGCTGCAAAGTGTTTTTGTTTTTTGGTTTTTGTTGTTTTTTTTTTAATTTTCTGCCAGTCACCCGAACTACTTTAATGTATTTATGTGAATAGCCATTGACTATCCCCCAATTTAAGACTAGAATCTTTATTCTGAGAGCTAAATTTAAGAAGGAAAACAGCTTCAGGGCGCTTGGGTGGCTCAGTGGGTTAAAGCCTCTGCCTTCGGCTCAGGTCATGATCCCAGAGGCCTGAGATCAAGCCCCGCATCAGGCTCTCTGCTCCGCAGGGAGTCTGCTTCCTCCTCTCTGCCTGCCTCTCTGCCTACTTGTGATCTCTGTCTGACAGATAAATAAATAAAATCTTTCAACAAAAAAAAAAAGAAGAAGAAGAAGAAGAAGAAGAAGAAGAAGAAGAAGGAAAACAGCTTAAATGCATCCTATGCTAACCAAACAGCTTAAGAGTTCATTTAACTCATGTATTTGTCCTATATTTTCGGAGTACTAGATAGATGCCTGGGGCACAAGATGATTATAAAGTAGTAGAGGACAGGGGCATGAAAATAAATAATTGTGATACTATGTGGTCCACGTAACACCAGAGACCTGTATGAAAGTTATTAGTGGCCAAAAGAAGAAAGTAATAAATTGCATAAATAATACTAACAAAGTTTAACCAAAATGAATCCCAATGACTCTCCTTGAGTTCAGAAAACCAACTCTCTTGAATTACTACAATAGTCTTCTCTATTTTCCTTAATTCTATTCTTGCTGGAGCCATCATCTCTCCCCTTCTGCATTCTCTACAGAACACCCATTACTGAATTTCTATAACATTTATCTGATCATGTTACTCCCTTATTTCAAAAACTCCAAGGACTCACCATTAACAGGATTACAGAGATAAAAGCCAAAGTCCTTAAATTTATATTACACAAGATTTCAGCATCTTTGTTCCTTACCTGTTAGATACGCACTTCCCCTTTCTACAAATCCAATCCATTCTCCCAAGTCCATTAAGTGTTCTCCTCAGCACTCTAGCCCACATTGACCTTTTCCTTCTCTAAGCATTTATCAACTCTATGATTCATTTTATGCAAAATTGTCTCTTATCATACATTACCCTTCTGGCTTCTTGAATGAATCTTTTTTCCCATATAGGAAATCTTTAATCCCCACATCCATTCCTTGTGCTTATTTTGGAAAGAGCATAAATTCCATAAATGCTTGTCACAATACATAGTAACTGTAAAAATTATTCTTTGATTTAGCATGCGGAACCACAGTTTCAAAATGGTGACTAAAGTTAATCATTTTTCTACTCTCAAGCAAACTTTAAGAAAGGGTATTTAATACATATAGTCTTAACTCATATTATAAAATGTTCCTTTATAAGCAGGCTAGTAGCTTCATGGCATTTATAAAACCTTTCCTTATCCCTACACTATTTTTTTTTTTTTTTAGATTTTATTTATTTATTTGACAGAGAGAGAGAGATCACAAGTAGGCAGAGAGGCAGGCAGAGAGAGAGGAGGAAGCAGGCTCCCTGCGGAGCAGAGAGCCCGATGCGGGGCTCGATCCCAGGACCCCGAGATCATGACCCGAGCCAAGGCAGCGGCTCAATCCACTGAGCCACCCAGGTGCCCCCCTACACTACTTTTAATGAAGAAAAAGAGACCCATTATTTTAAGTGACTCCCCAAGGATTCAGTTGGCTCTTCATTTATTTGTTCATTAAACAGATACCTACTGAAGGGATGCTAGATTACCAAGCACTAGAGAAAGAGCATTGAATATGACAGATGAAATGCCTGGCTTTGAGTAGCTTGGATCTGGAAGAAGAAAGTATATACTATGTGCAATGGTGATAAATGCAATAGAGAAAATTAAAGCAGAAAAGGGAATAGAAGGTCAGAGTTGAGGGAGCAAGCAGGCTGCTATTTTATATAGGGTGATCAGAAAGGCCTAATCTGTGAGATGATTTTTGAGATAAAATGTAAGCAAAGGCTTTGAGAAAGGGAGGAAGTCATGCAGATATCTGGAGGAACAGTGTTATAGACAAAAGAGAGGATAGCAAGCATATAGGTCCTATAACATGCACTTGTCTTGAGAATATTTTGCTACAGAAGTTGAATAAATGGGGGTTCCTATGTGGTGCAGTCAGTTAAGTATCCCGACTCTTGTTCTGGCTTAGGTCGTGATCTCAGGGTTGTGGGATGGAGCCCCACATCGAGCATGGAGCATGCTTAATATTATCTCTTCCTCTCCCTCTTTCCCTACCCCCACTTGCTCACATTCTCTCTCTAAATAAATAAATAAATCTTTAAAAAAAAAAAAGAAGTTGAATAAATGTGTTAAGAAGTACTACACAGAGAATAGTAGTAAGGAGCTTGTGAGACATAGGCAAAATTCGTAAGACATGTTAAACATATTTAACATGTCTTAGTTAGTTAATAATAACTAACTAAGTTATTTATTAGTTAGTTAGTTAATAACTTACTTAGTTAATAAGTAGAGCATGTATCCATAAACAGAGAAAGGAATGGAAGGACCAAGACACCTATATTTATGAGGCACTAAACATGCAACAGGCCCTAATATTCAAGAGGCTCAAAATATAATCAGACACTGGTGCATTAACTATCTATGAACTGTAAATAATCATGAGACATATGAGGCACTCTACATATACATGAGGTCATATCAGTTCTCGCCCCAAGAAACACAGATAAACCCATGGTTGCTCAGCAGGATAAGTGGCCAGCTACAGCAAAGTCCAGGCATGCTTGCCCTAGTGCCTCTTTGATAGACCAAGTATATATCCCTGGTATTACAAGAGCATTTGCTATCTGACTGGGCCTCTCACTCACCTCAATTCTGGTCTTCTCTCCTGTTAAGGCAGACAGAGAAAAGACATGAGAACTGTGTACCCCAAGATTCAGGGAATGAGGTCCTTCACTCAATTGTGCCCTATCATAAGTATATTAACTTTATGCCATTTTCCCCCTCCCTTCTCACAGTGTGTTTTAAATTGATTTAATAAACAGATGGTGCCTGGGTGTCTCAGTCAGTTAAGCGTCTTTTTTTTTTTTAAGATTTTATTTATTTATTTGACAGAGAGAGACACAGCAAGAGAAGAACACAAGAAAGGGGAGTGGGAGAGGGAGAAATAGGCTTCCACAGAGTAGGGAGCCTGATTGGGGCTCAATCCTAGGACCTGAGCCGAAGGCAGACACTTAACGACTGAACCACTCAGGCACCCCAAGTGTCTGACTCTTGATTTCGACTCAGGTCATGATCTCAGGGTTGTAAGATCAAGCCCCATGTCAGGTTCTATGCTAGGCATGGAGCCTGCTTAAGAGTCTCTCTCTGCATCTCCCTCTGCCCCTCCCCCACTCCTCTCTCTCTCTCTCTCTCTCTCCCCTCTTCCCTCTCTTAAAAAGATAAATAAAATTGACTTAATAAGCCATATATTTGAGCATCTTAATTGGCCCTATGAGCCTTTCTGTGATAGATGGCCTGGTATTGCACTTGGAGATTATCATTTTCCCAAACAACAGGCCCTCAAGCTGAGTGTTCCTGGGGGGTTACAAGGACAGTCTGAAAGCCAATGGGGCAGGGACAGAATAAGAGATAGAAAGGAGAGAGTAGGAGTTCAATAAATCTATAGAGACTACATCATATAGAACCCTGTAAGCGATCATAGAGATTTTGGTTTTTACCCTCTGTAAGACAGGAAGCTTTAGTAGGATTTTGACCAGAAGAGTGATATGATCCAACTTTATTTTAAAAGTTTCACTGTATAGAGAACTATAAAGGGTAGGAAGCAGGGAGATAAATTAAAAAGGTACTATGATAATTTAAGCAAGAGATGGCAGTGAAATGGACCAGAGTAGCAACAATGGAGATGATGAGAAATTGTTTCAATACTGTATATTTTAGAAGGTAAATCCAACAGAATTAGCTCATAGATTGAGGTGAAATGTGACAAAGGAAAATCCAGGATTATTGTCCTAAGAAACTAGGAAATATATGGAATGGAAAGACACATGTCATAAAAATTAAAATAGGAAAATTTGGTCTAGTCATGACACAACCAAATAAGAAACTATCAAATCCATTTAACACACTATCTACATAAATGGAAATAACTTTCTTTTAAAAAGAACAGGATGGGGGTGCCTGGGTGGCTCAGTCAGTTAAACCCCTGTCTTTGGCTCTGGTCATGATCTCAGGGTCCCGGGATCAAGTACCATATCGGGCTCTCTGCTCAACAGGGACCCTGTACGCCCCACCCCTGCCTGCCTCTCTGCCTACTTGTGATCTCTCTTTGTGTCAAATAAATAAATGAATAAATAAATCTTTTAAAAAAAAAAAGAACAGGATAAAACATATCTGCTATATTTATATATCTACTTAACTACCCTGAGTAAAAAAAAAAAAAAATACAAAAATGGAAATTATATATATGGCACATACGTATGTGTGTTTGTCTAAAATACTTATCAAAAAGTAGTATTCTCTGGGCTGGAATACAGACACTTTCTAATCTTCCTTTTTAATTCCTTGTATTTTCATAAGATTCTGCAATACATATGTATAATAACAAAAGTTATAAGAAATAAATATTTCTTATATTGCATATTTTCTGTATATAATCTATGTTCCTTAGAACAAAAAATTGGTGGGAATCTTGGTTTCATTAGCTCCAGATGAGGCACCTCAATTACATGGGGCCAACAAAGATAGGCACTTGAAAGTCAGTGCAGAAGAAAACCCTCCAATCATGGAAATTATTATCTGAAAAGGTAATTAGGTCTTTAATTATCTTAGGAGACTCTCTTAGGAAATATCCTATCAAAATCAGATGTTCACCTGCACTAAATTCTCTATTCAGCAGGTAAGGAAAAGCCATAGAAAATCTAGACGAGTCAATATGTATGCACCAAAGAAGACATGAGCTTTGTACACAGAGAGTGTCAGCATAGCGAGGCAGTGAAGAACATGGACCCTTGTGTTAAATTAAATAATCAAAACTGAATCCTGGTTCTGTCACTCCACAGTTCAGTCTCTGCGCAAGTACTCAAATCTCCCTGTACCTCAGTTTCCTTGTTTCTAAACTAAGGATAAAGTTACCTACATCTCCAGTGGTTGTCAAGAGGATTAATTACATATGCATATTCACCATTACACAGGCTTGGATTCCCGGCCCTGGATCAGGAACAGCCTAAGGCAACATACAAAGCAGGATAGAGCAATAAGGAACACTGAGCCCTTGGACTGCAAAGGCGGCCAGACCCTGTCCTAATTCTGGGTCTGATAAAGGGCAAAGGGTCCACAGGAGGGTTCCAGGGGAACTTAGAAGTCATAATATGATTTAATTGTCACCTACTCTGAACAAGAGGAATGAGACAAGATACAGAAATTGAAATCTTGGAGGCATCACCGGAGCCAACAAACGGGAAAATTAACCCAGGCTAAAGAAGACAGGTCCTATAAAGAGCCTGAACTGGGTACCTCCTACTAAGGATACAGAAACTTGGAGAGATGAAGTAATATCTCAAGTCACATGACCCCAGCAAGGATTTTATCTGTGATGTGGAAATATCCTTCATAAAAACTGCAGTAACTTCAGGGCATCTGCCTTTGGCTCAGGTCATGATCCCAGAATCCTGGTTTTGAGCCCCGCATCAAGCTCCCTCCTCAATGGAGGGCTTGCTTCTCCCTCTCGCTCTGCTGTTCTTCCTGCTTATGCTCCATAAGCATAAATAAATAAATAAAATATTTTTTAAAATTGTAATAACTTCAGCAATAAAAAGTCAAATTTTCTAGTAGGACAGAATTACGTTAAGATGACTGGTATATAAAAGGCAAGGAAAATCATACTGCTTTTCTTAAAATCACCTATACATAATTAATTGGCCCTTCTGAAAGGTACAGTTCACATTTCTGACAACTAAAGGTAAAAAGCATTTAATGGAAGTTAAAGGAATTTAAATATATACTCATGTGACTCCGCCTCAATTAATTTTTCTAAATCTTACTGAAATCAAAAGCAAAGAACAGGGATGAATGGCATCATTTATCACTTCTGTATTTATTGCATTCCATTTGTAATTCCTGTGTACAAATGACATAAAGGTCTTCTGCTAATAAGTAACAACAGTAATACAGAAATAAAACAGATTTAATGTCATACAACAAAGTGTTTTTCCTGGTTACGGTAAAAACCTGCAGCCCCAAGACTTTAAAGCTGTCCTCCATTGTTCACAACTTTCTTTACTCCATGGCTGGATGTTCAGCTCCTACTTGAGGTGATGGAGAAGGAGAGTCTGGCATCCTTTAAAATGCTAGAAGAGGGTCTTCAACTGCTGCTACTTTATTGCATAGCAGTTTGCTAACAGTGTCAAATACGATCACTAGGTACAGATACAGAGAAATGATAATTTGGAATAAAGCTCTGAATGCTATCATATCCCTAAAAGAAAAAAGAGATAAATTAAGAACCAAAGATACTTAGTTCTAATGATGCATCACAAGTCAGGATCAAACATTTGCAATAAAATGGATGAACCTAGAGGGTATTGTGCCAAATGAAACAAGTCAGACTGAGAAAGACAAATACCATATGCTTTCACTTGTATGTGGAGTCCAAAAAAAAACCAAAACAAATTAACAAACAAACAAAATGCAGAATCAGACCTATAAACACAGAGAACAAACCAATAGTTGCTAGAGGGGAAGAGGTGGAGGGATGGGCAAAAGAGATGAGGGGAATGGAAGATACAGGCTTCTAGTTACAGAATGAATAAGTCACAGAAATAAAAGGTACAACATAGGAAATATAGGCAATAGTACTGCAATAACATTGTATAGTGACAGATGGCAGCTACACTTGTGGTGAGCACAGCATAATGTATAGAGAAGTCAAAACAGTACTCTGGACACCTGAAATTAATGTAACATCATGCATCAACTACACTCAAAGTTAAAAATTTGTAAAAAGAAGAAGAAAAAGAAAGTGAGATAAAGAAATTAATAAATACATACATACATACCAAAAAATCTAAAGCAGAAAATGGTTGATGATACCAAAGGATAAAACCATCTTCTGTACAGATTTTACAGAAGCTCCTAGAAACAAGTGGTTTTTATAGAAATATATTCATGGAAACCAGACTAAAAGATTAATTTAATTCAAAAGAATAAATATTGAGCCCCTACTTTTTGAAAAGCCCTATGTTTGATACTGGTGAGAAACAAAGATGATTAAGACATTTCAACGAATTCAGATGTTTTTTCAAATGCTAGATAAAATGATAGGTACTGCAAAAGGGAATCAAAAACATGCTCTAGGAACACAAAGGGAACTACTGTCAAAAAGAAATCCGGAAAAGGTCAGAAAGTATAGTATGAATGGAAAAAACATTTGTAAGAAATAGCTGCAACAGTAGAAAGCTATAATTTTCAGAACTAAAAGATTAGAGAATGATATGGGAAAATTAACTTGTTTCAGGGTCTAAAGAAACAAAAATAATAGACAGTAGAGTTCTAAACAACTAAAATTTTCAAAATAAATTCTTTGCTCAATTCCCTTATTTATAAAGACAAATTCTGAACATTTCTTATACTTGGGGGGAAAAAAAGGCTTCAGATGAAAGTTTAGTACACCAAAGATTAAAGGGTGTTCCCAATATAATGTTATCAACAACAGTAAAGCCAAGGTCCCATGATTCTACAAATACTGAAGCAATTCAAAGAACTTGGAGTGCATGGGAGGAACGCTTGGCGAAACACCAAATGCTAAACCAAACCAGTGCCCAGAATATTAATCAAAAGCATGTCTTCTTGAGGAGTGTTTAAAGTGTTTTCTATTCCTAAATTCTTAAATATTTTTTTAAGAGAAGGTATTTTGGTAGACACTTACCTTTTGGAAATGGGATTTCAGGATTAGTAATAAATGCACATATCAATTGTATGTAATATAAAAAAGGAGAACTGTACAAATACATGAAAACCACAGTTTATCCAAAATGTCTTTTGAACTACTCATTCAATACACTTCTTTCCCAAGCTAATTGAGTTGCAAATATGGAACCGTCTTAACATGCAGAGAAACAGACTAAGTATATTTGACTCATTCATTCTTCCTATTACAGAAAATTATAGATAGAGAGAGAGAGAGAGATAAAACAAAAGCAAAGTCAAATAAAACTAGTAGCCCACAAAAACTGTATTTGGACATTCTGAATAACTGGCATAAGGAATAATCTGGTTCTAGTAAAAGAAAGGTGACTGTATATTTTAGGAGATATTATACACTTAGGAAAAGACATTATATGTAACACAAAAGGATCTCTATTAGACACATACCAGAATGCTGGAAAGCTTCCTGAACTATCAGAACTACTTGAGAAGAAAAGAAGTGGGTCACTTTTTTTCTAGAAAGAAAGGCAACAGAAAAGTTAAAATGGTGGTTTAAAGGTTCATTCAATTTAGAAACATTTTCTTTAGATATTTTCTAAGGGTTTTGGAGACATATTTCTAAAATAAAACCCTTTTTTACCTCTACTGAAAATTTAGTTCTGCCTTGATAACATATGTTACGGGAAAAAAGTATATACGTGACCTAAAAACTATAAAATATCCCATAATAAATCACAAAAAATAAATACACTACCACCTAATGATTACTGTGCCTCTTCATAAAGCACTATTTGACGTCTGTTTGTGAGAATTAGCACTGCATAGGTGTTCATGATTCAAGAATGTACGCCATCCCCATTTAAACATCAAGAGCACAATAATGAACCTTTCCCATTTTAAGACAAGAATAAAAATCAAAAACCCTCAAACATTCCCTTGACACAAAAGCCTAAAGGTCATTCATTCATCCATTCATTCATTCATCACTTAGACACCTAGGTACTCAGGAGGCTAGGCAATTAGAACACAAAGATATATAACACACAGTCCAGGCCCCTGCCCAATTCACAGTTGAGAATTTGTAAGATAAAACAAATGTACTGTTGGGGCGCCTGGGTAGCTCAGTGGGTTAAGCCGCTGCCTTCAGCTCGGGTCATGATCTCAGGGTCCTGGGATCGAGTCCCACATCGGGCTCTCTGCTTAGTGGAGAGCCTGCTTCCCTTCCTCTCTCTCTGCCTGCCTCTCTTGTGATTTTTCTCTGTCAAATAAATAAATAAAATCTTTAAAAACAAACAAAAAAAAAACCAAATGTACTGTCTAAGAATACGGTAAAATTTAAGCAGTATGCTAACTTTTCTAATTAGAGAACTTTAATAACGTCTGATGATGTATATGTATACATAATAAGTCAGACACACATACTCTTTTCTTTAATTTTCTTTAATTTTCAATTTTAGATAGCTTATATGGTGTGATATGGAAAGAGCCCTGCTCTAGGAGTCAACTTACATTTTAGTCAAGCTCAGCTGCTTAATAGCTATGTAATCTAGGACAGATCACCTAACCTTCATTAGCCTGTTTCCCAATACATAAAATGAAGATAATAATACCTGTTTTACCTACTTCACATGTTTGGTATGAAGATAAAATGGCAAAAGATGTAAGAGCACTTATTAAATTATAAACTATTATAAAAATTAAATTATATTACATATATATTATATAAAATATATATATAATATAAATATATATATTATATAAAAATTAAATTATAAACTATTATAATGTACAATGTTATAACCTAAAATATAAGAATTTATTATTTTAACTTCCAAAGCTATTAAAACAGCTACAATATTTTCATGTAAGTTTTTAAAACAATCTCAGCTTTATAGCAAAGTCCCTTTTAAGACCAGGGTTAAAGATTTTATGAGAAACAAGTTAATATTGAATTAACATCAATGGCAATTGAGTTAATATTGAAGAATAGACAGCTGCCCGAAACTTTTCAGAAGTTTCTGAAAAGACCAGATACACCCTAATTATGGAGCATGTTAAACATGCTGATTTATAAATCTGAATTTCCAGGGGACTGAGTTCGGGAATCCACAAATTTTTCACATACCCAGGAGATTCTTACATTAAAATATAAGAACCACTTAACTATAGTGAAAGATCACCTTATCCTTCTGACCTTATTAGTAAATAAGATAAGAAAAAAACAGTGTCTGGGGCACCTGGGTGGCTCAGTGGGTTAAGCCGGTGCCTTTGACTCAGGTCATGATCCCAGGGTCCTGGGATCGAGTCCCGCATCGGGCTCTCTGCTCAGCAGGGAGCCTGCTTCTACCCTGCTCCTCTCTCTCTGCCTGCCTCTCTGCCTACTTGTGATCTCTGTCTGTCAAATAAATAAATGAAATCTTTAAAAAAAAAAAAAAAAAAGTGTCTTATCAGAAAATAAAACACCACATGGAATAATTACTGCATGTCCAGGTCATTTAAAAATATTTTTTAGGGGTGCCTGGGTGGCTCAGTGGGTTAAAGCCTCTGCCTACAGCTCGGGTCATGATCCCAGGGTCCTGGGATCAAGCCCCGCATCGGGCCCTCTGCTCAGCGGGGAGCCTGCTTCCCCCCTCTCTGTCCCTGCCTGCCTCTCTGCCTACTTGTGATCTCTGTCAAATAAATAAGTAAATAAATAAATAAATAAATAAATAATTTTTTAAAATATTTTTTAATTAAGAAAGGATAATACACTCTAGGTATTAGTTTTACTACCCTGTGTAGTGCTGAAAATAATCTGAGTTGTTACTCTTTTTCATAACTAAAAAATATAACCAAAAGCAGTTGGAAAATATGCAATAAGCATTTGGGGCCATTAACAAAAATTCTTTCCCTTGGGGTGCCTGGGTGGCTCAGTGGGTTAAAGCCTCTGCCTTCAGCTCAGGTCATGATCCCAGGGTCCTAGGATCAAGCCCCACATCAGGCTCTCTGCTCAGTGGGGAGCCTGTTTCCTCCTCTCTCTCTCTGCCTACTTGTGATCTCTGTCTGCCAAATAAATAAATAAAATCTTAAAAAAAAAAATTCTTTCCCTTGTGATAACACAATTTAGCATAAATCCAACCTACCCCTTGTGATATAATGCTACCATCATGTTTCATGATATAGATAACAACATAAAATTATGGGGTCAATAGTATACAATTATTTTTTCTATAAATTCAATAATAAATGAGAATTCTTACATGTTCCTAAACTGAATTTTATATAAATCTAATATAAAGAAAATAGTGGAATTTTAAGAGTTCTTCTTGGCAAATTAAATATAAAATTAGCAATGCCTACATACTATTTCAACAATACCTATACTATTCCAAATATTATACATTCCCTTCTGAGAAGACACAAATTTCAAATGCACTCTGTTAAAGAAATTCTGACAATGTAAATTAAATTTTCCTGAAGCTGTTTTTTTTAATTAAAGAAATATTTAGTGGATGCCATTAAAACATATAATGGAGAATTTAAAGCTATTTGTAATAAAATTATAGTTGAGAATTTACTTTTTAAATTGTCTTTAATATTAAATGCTATTTTAAAAAGTAAAAGATTTATTAGAAAAATATACAGCGTTGTCCAAAAAATAGCTTTACCAAAATAACTGCAACACTTTTAATAATGTCTATGTAAAAAAAAAATTTGTTTATGTAAAAAAAGGAGAATTTTATGTAAAATGGTTGTCATTTAATAAAACTGAAATGCAGAAAAAAACCGTAATAGTCAAATAAAGCACTGTTGAAAAGCTTCACACAGTTCTTTAAATATTCCTTACATTAACATTTAAGAAACAAAAACCTACACACACTCTTCCTTGCAGCTGCTTAATAAAAGTGTATATAAAGTTCCAAAACAAACTACTAAGAAAAGCCCCACATTATTGTCGCATGTTTCTTACCAACAGACGTTTCTCTGTTTGAAACAGAAGGCCGCCTGTTCACTGAAATGACTGAAAACACGGAGTAGGTAGGTCATTCTTAACTAGGCCCTAAGAAAAAATATGCAATCAGAGAAATAATAAATTCACTCACTAGTGGGCAAAACAGTAACAGGACAGTTGCAAACCCATCATTTTATCAAATATGTCACTAATTAACATTTCATTTAGTATATAAAAGTTCTCCCCTTTAGTTCATATGTAAAGCATGTTTTTACCTAGGTCCTGCCTGACCACCATTCATGTTCAAGTCAAAGAAAGCTTAATATTCAAAAACCTCTTCTGTAAATTCTTTTTTTTTTTTTAAGATTTTATTTATTTATTTGACAGACACAGACCACAAGCAGGCAGAGAGGCAGGCAGAGAGAGAGGAATGGAATATGACAGAGAGAGAGAACATGAGCAGGGAGCGAGGGGAGAGCAGAGGAAGAGAAGAGAAACAGACTCCCCACTGAGCAAAGAGCCCAACATAGGACTAGATCCTGGGACCCCAGGATCATGACCCAAGCCAAAGGCAGATGCCAAACTGACTGAGCCATGCAGGCGTCCCCCTATCAGAAATTTGGAGTTAGAGAATAGTCTATAAAAAAAATTATAGGGGTGCCTGGGTGGCTCAGTGGGTTGGGCCTCTGCCTTCGTCTGGGGTCATGATGTCGGGGTCCTGGGATCGAGGCCCGCATCGGGATCTCTGCTCCACGAGGATCCTGCTCCCCCCACCCCCCGACCTGCCTCTCTGCCTACTTGTGATCTCTCCCTCTGTGTCAAATAAATAAATAAAATCTTCCAAAAAAAATTATAATACTATTACTTCACTCCGTAACAGCAACTCCTCTCTCTAAAACAACTATGGGGCACCTAGGTGGCTCAGTGGATTAAAGCCTCTGCCTTCCGCTCGGGTCGTGTGGGATCGAGCCCCACATCGGGCTCTCTGCTTAGCGGGTGGCCTGCTTCCTCCTCTCTCTGTCTACCTCTCTGCCTACTTGTGATCTCTGTCAAATAAAATAAAAAACTAACTAAATAAAAAATCTTTTAAAAAAACTACAAATTAATATTTCTAAGTTTCAGCAAATTTCCAAGCAATATATTTGGTGTATAAAAAGAAAATGAAGATAATTCAAAGTCATTACAATGTGACTATATTTCATTTAAGGATGACTGTAAAGTAGTAGTAACATTAGAAGTAAGCAGACAAATTCTTATCTCTAACCACTCAAGTACCCAGGAAATAGAACCCACAGGCAAGGAATTCAAAGAATTTTTAGAAAAGTACAGTATTGAAACCAAAGAGATGCTAATGATCGTCCTTTTGGCAGCTACACTTTCCCAGTCATGCTCACCTCCCACTAAAGCCTCGAAAGCTCACCTCCCATGCTGCCCCCAAGTATTTGCTCCCTTCTTTGAAGAACAAGGCCTGTTGTCTAAGTGATCATCCAACATTTATCATTTGCTTACTTGTATATGCTTTTAGGTGTTTTATCACTTAACCAAGCAGGTAAACTTTGAGCTTTTCAAGGGAAAAGACTGTTTTATTCCTTTCTGGCATCACCAGGTTAATTCACTTTTCATTCCTTCTCAAAGATGTTGAATTCCCTACC